>NC_090649.1:272020038-272082538 GCF_040937935.1 Hyperolius riggenbachi
CCCGCGTCCTTGTCAAAAGTGGCGCAGCGCGGTTTCCTGTATAAAGTTCAGGAGCCGTGCCTCCGGCGCTCGGGATTGGTGCCTAGAGTTGTGTCAGGGAGGTCAGGGGTGAAGGGGCAGGGACTCGCCGTTCAGCGGCGGTGTGTAATAAAGGGCTGCATTATGCTTGTCATGCAAGCATATGCTGCTCGACATTCCACAAACTGACTTGTGTGAATACAGTGCAAAACCACATATCAAGTGCTAACATTACACAATAAGGGATAAAGGACATTTTGTCCGTTTTGAAAACATAAGTGACATTTACAGCATTGGTAAATAACATTTTCTAAACATTGTGAAAACTCAATTTTGGCATTAACATTGTGTATAATAAAGTACAGTTTAAAATGGATACGCCCACCGTGGCATCTGCAAAATATGGCTTCTCCCCATCTCTAAATATTGCCCATGAAGGATAAAAATATATTTGTATTCACTATTCTCACTAAAAATCCCCAAAGGGGACCACATAAAACCTACCTAAAAGGACTGGGGGTAAGGCTGTGATCTCTAAGGGACCTGCAGATGTATATTCCCCTCCAGATGCCCCAAATTGCCACCATTAACCCCTCAGGGGCTTAAACTTGTACAAGCTGGATTCTAGCATTAGCTATATCCAGATCGGACATCGTGGGGCGAAGGAAAGGGGTGCATAGATCAATGAGGCCTCTCCTATCCTAATCTCACCAAATCGCAAAACAAATTAGTTAATTATATCTTTACCGCTACAAAGTTATCGATTGCTGCATGGAATTCTAGAATTCTTTCCTTTGATCTGGTGAAAAACAGATTGAGTCGCATCCTCTTTTTCTAAAAATTGCGCTCTAGGCTAGAGGACAACATGGCTAAATTTAATAAAATATGGTCTCCTTTTATGGGCGCTGACTGTAGCACCAGGGTTGGTAATCTTTAACCCTCCTGTGTAATTCAGGCCTCTGCTGCTTCAGTTGGAACTGCTGGCTCTCCTCGTCCCATACCTTATCTCTTCCTTTGTAGTTCCTCCGTTTCTTTTCTATCTGTCCAATTTCTTCTATAAATTCTTTGCTTTGGAAGCACCTTTTTAATCATAATAACCCTACCTACATTTGCACACAAGGTGGATTATACCCACACAGCCCACTCCTACCTCCGCTGGGAGGCAGGTCATACTAGCTATCTATTACATTCAACCGAAATCGGCTCTTGACCAGCCAAAATTCTGGTCTAATGAATGGGCGAGAGATATTTTGTGGAAATTATATCTACAACAGCTACCTCCTTTATGAAGCTACACTGGTTAGGTGTTATTTCTGATTACCTGTTCTACCAAGTGTACCTGAACATAATACTTCTGTACTACCAATAATCCTTGTAATGATCCCCTTTACAAATTTTTTTCATTGTATAGTTTTATTTATGACAATTTCTGCTGTCCTTTGTTGATGTTACTCGAGGTTTATGCAGTTTCTGTATGCTTCTTGTTCTACAAAACCCAATAAAAACGACTGAAACAAAAAGGAAAAAAAACAACATACAGGTTTTAGACCGCACTGGTCCTTAGTCTATGATTTGGCTTATAACCATCACTGTCTTAAGGCTCTTTCACATCTGAGACAATTTTGTGCGTTTTGATGCAATGACCATTGTGTACATTTTCCAAGGTAAAATGAAAGTCCATAGACTTTCATTTTACCTTCCACATCTAACGCTGCGTTTTTGTGCATTGTGTTTTGACGATCCCCGGAGCTTTTCATCGTCCAAAGCTTGCGTTATGCGTTACAATGTAAATCAATGTAAAATGCAAGCTCCAAGAAGTGCATGCGTTTTTTAAACATTTCAATGCACAGAGTAATAGTTGAAAATCAAAAAATGATAACATCACCTGTGTTTTCCTATGTCCTGTAACGGATTGAAAACACATTATAAACGTATACTTACTGCGGTAAAACGCAACAGACGAAAAACACACGAAAACGCATAAAACAATACGTATGCTTTGACCTTTCACCATCGCCATCTCAGATGTGAGGCCTCATTCACACCACTGCACTTCTGTCTGCTTTTTTTCAGCAACATGTATCTGTAACATTAATGTGCTGAAAAAAAAAAGCAGACAGAAGCGCACAAGGTGTGAGTGAGGTACGACAGAGCCCTAGGCGGGAGAGCGGTTTGATTTTCTGCTTGACCTGTTATGGCAATTGTAAGATGCAACAAAGTAATAATATCACCACATCCAGACTTCCGAAAGTGTGTTCTGTACATCAGACTAAACGATTTACCTGCATAGTTCTGTTGAAACACTGGACAAGTAGTTCAAATGACTTCATGAATCTAGCTGTGTTGTTCAGTATTCCTGTGTTATTGGTCTCCAAGCAATCTTAAAAAGAGAACAAAAAAGATTTAACAGGAATGTATAATTTGTGAGTACAAAAAAAAGGTTGTTTTTGAAATTAGGTAAAATAGCTCACTAGTGGCTTTGCAGCCTCACTTTCAGTGGCATAAATAAATGATTTGCATATTCAGGAATGGTGCACCATGGGAAACTACATTTCCCCACTTACAGCTGCTGAATTATCGCAAATACCTTCTGGTTAACATAAAAAAAATGTGTTTCAACAACACCCGCTTTGAGGTAACCAGAAATAAAACCAACAGTGCAATTATAGTTAACACACACAACTGTTATAGTGCATATATGGGGACAACATAGATACAAGATCTTACCTAGGCAGCATAAAAGTTGTCAGCATTTTATTATAGCCACAATTATTCTACAAAGCTGTGCAATTATTGCTAGTCGTGGACCAAACAGTACTGTCACAGCATAAGGGTCGTGGCCCCTGCTATATGGAAACGGGAGGGAGAGAAGTATCAGGTATGCCCAGTGACAGCAGGGTAGGCTCTCAGCACCTGCAGTATAATCATATTATGGAAAGGAAGAGGTGGTAGAAGGGAAAGAAACAAAGGGTAAAATCTGAAAAAGCGCACTGTGAATAGTAATGCAGCAGCCATCGTTCTAGGATATCACAACATGGCTGAGAGTGCAACCATCAAACCTAACTACGGATAGACCTCTTGAGAGCAACCGTGCAACGGGTAAAGTAGCCACATGCCATTTTCATGAGTATGTTAGCATTTGTCAATGGCCTTCATGCCAAAATGTTGTGCTGTTTGTGGCTATGTTACCACCAATAAATTAAGTGGAATGGGCACAGTTTCACCGTCTCCTACAGATTGTACAGTCACGTGTACAAAATGAAAAACCGGTCGTCTCACTCGCTGTCAAAGGATCACACTTGCCTGACACATGCAGGAATCCCGTCAGGAGTAGTAACAGCCGCGTTGAAGTGCTACAACCAGCCCTGCAACACTCAGTCTGCTTGTGCATGGTCCGGGAAGTGGCGCCCTTGCTAACGGGTTTTCAGCCAAATGCATTAGTGATGCTGGGTCAGTTAAATGCGTTCTCGCCTCCACCACAACCCACAGCTTGGCAGAATACATCATGGCATACAGCAAATCAAGCTCACGCATGCTCCTTTTTGTTGAGAGGAACTTGGCCTGTTGCTTCTGCAGTTCTACTGGGAACCTGAAGCGAGAGGTATATGGAGGCTACCTTATTTATTTCCTTTTAATCAATACCAGTTGTATGGCAGTCCTGATGATCTGACAAGATTAGCTGCATGCTTGTTTCTGGTGATATTCAGACACTACTGCAGCCAAATAGATCAGTGCGACTGCCAGGCAACTGGTATTTTTTCAAAGGAAATAAATATGGCAGCCCCCATATACTTCTCGCTTTAGGCTCCCTTTAACCACTTGAGGACCCACCCTTTACCCCCCCCCCCCCCCTTAAGGACTAGCGCTGATTGTTGTGATCTGTGCTGGGTGGGCTCTGCAGCCCCCAGCACAGATCAGCTGGCATGCAGAGCGATCAGATCGCCCCCCCCCCCTTTTTCCCCCGTATGGGGATGATGTGCAGGGGGGTCTGATCGCTCCTGCTGGTGGCATGTTGCGGGGGGGGGGGGCACCTCAAAGCCCCCCTCCGCGGCAACATTCCCCCCTCTCCCTCTCCTACCTGTCCCCCCGGTGATCGGGGCTGCACAGGACGCTATCCGTCCTGTGCAGCCTGTGACAGGATGTCGGCTGTCACATGGCGGCGATCCCCGGCCGCTGATTGGCCGGGGATCGCCGATCTGCCTTACGGCGCTGCTGCGCAGCAGCGCCGTACAATGTAAACAAAGGAGACAAATGTCTCCTGCGTTTACATTTAGTCTGCGAGCCGCGATAAGCGGCTCGCAGGCTATTCACGGAGACCCGCTCCGTGATCTAACAGGCAACGGCCGCTCACGCGAGTGGCCTTTCCTGATTAATTAGGGAGGCACCTGGCGACGCAGATCTGCGTCGCTGGTCCTCCAGCTACCACTTTGCCGCCGCACGGTATGAGTGTGCGGTCGGCAAGTGGTTAAGCACTGCGTCTCTATCTTGATAGTTGAGAAAAAGTTTTTCAGCAAATTCTTCCGGTTTAGTACCCTCTGCTTGCTCAGGAAGGCCTAGAACAGGCATGGACAAACTTGGCCCTCCAGCTGTTGAGGAACTACAAGTCCCACAATGCATTGCAGAAGTCTGACAGCCACAGGCATGACTCAAGGAACAATGCATTTGCCTTAATGAGTCATGCCTGTGGCTGTCAGACTTCTGCAATGCATTGTGGGACTTGTAGTTCCTCAACAGCTGGAGGGCCAAGTTTGCCCATGCCTGGCCTAGAACCTGAACTGGCCCACAAGACACAGTAGGGGTCTCCTTAAACCACCCATGCCCAACATAGAACTTCCTCAGCCCGCCCACACTACAGAGTGAAGGCCTTATCATAATCTTGCAGTATACAGGAACGTATTTATTAATAACTCAGGCAGAACTTTGCATTGGAGTGAATCAGATTCAGAAGGAATTAACTGGCAGCATGAAGCTGCCATTTACTTAGAGGTATTATCCAGGCTATTAAAAAAACAAAACAAAAAAAAAACGCTCTACTTACCCAGGGGTTCCTCCAGCTCCTGGCAGCCGCTATGTCCCACACCGCAGCTCTGCTCTCAGCTGCCAGCCCGCTGGTGCAGAGGCCGACCGTGCGAGGTCGCCCTCTACTGCGCCTGCGTGAGCGCCGTTGTCAATTAAGTCCACGTTGTTTAGAGTGTACTGCGCAGGCGCAGAACTACTGCACCTGCGCAGTAAACTCTGGACATCATGGACCCGATTGACAGCAACGCTCACACAGGTGCAGTAGAGGACGACCTCTCAAGGTCGGCCTCTGCACCAGCGGGGACCCTGGGCCGGCAGCTGAAAGCGGAGCTGCGGTGTGGGACATAGCGGCTGTCAGGGGATGGAGGAAGCCCCGGGTAAGTAGAGCTTTTTTTTCTTTAATAGCCTGGATATTACCTTTAAAGGGAACCTTTGGGCCCGTTCATACTTATAATCGGTTTTGCGGGAGTTATTTTCCCGAGATTAACTCAAATCACTGGACACTGCGGCGGTTTTGGAGCGATCGCAATTAGCGTGCTTTGCACGCTAATCACGATCGCTAATTGCGGAACGCTCGTTGCCGGCAAACCGCTGCATGCACCGCGGTTGCGGTTAGCGCCAACCGCAGCAGTGAGAACACTGCCACTTGCTACATTGTGTAGTGTATTTTGCAAAACCGCTAGCGGTTTGCCATGAGCAGGAATCGCGCGATTCCCGCTCAGGTAAGGACGGGCCCTAACTGTAAAAAAAAACCATAAGTTTTACTTACCTGGGGCATGTACCAGCCCCCTGCAGCCATCCTGAGCCCTCGTAGTCCCGCACGGCTCCTCTGGTCCCCCGCTGCCAGCTAGTTTCGTTTTTGCCGACTGGGAGTTGGCCGGCCGCCATGCGTATGTTTTTACGCATTCCTGCTGGTGCAGGAAGCTATTGGACATCAACAAGTACATTTTTACGCATTGTGGGTGTAATGCGTAAAATTGTACGCATTACACCTGTAATGCGTAAAAATGTACTTGTTGATGTCCGCAATAGCTTCCTGCACCACCGAGAATGCGTAAAAAGGTACGCATGGCGGCCAGCCAACTCCCATTCGGCAAAAACGAAACTAGCTGGCAGCGGGGGACCAGAGGAGCCATGAGTGACTACGAGGGCACAGGATGGCTGGTACATGCCCCAGGTAAGTAAAACTCATGTTTTCTTTTAGAGTTAGGGTTCCCTTTAAGCATTGCTTTCTGAATCCGCTTAGCCCCATGCAATGTTCCAGTATAGTTCCTGTATAGCTCCTGTTAATACCAGTTTACGGGAGCATATGGAGCCTGCCATATGCATTTCCTTTTAGGTTGGTTGCACACTATAGCGGTGTGATTGTCCAGCGTTACTGCACTGCAACGCCCTAGGAAAGTCAGTGAATTATAGTTGTGATGCGACTGTTAACATAATTTTAAAATAAATTAACGCACTGGGTAACGCACTGCAGCTTCTGCATTACCTTTAGGCACCCAAAGCACTTCCATCGCATCTTGTGGCACCGCTGGAACTGTGGTTTGTATCAAAGAGACTAATGGCCACAGCTAATCCAATCAGAAACATCTGATCTTCATGCTTTCCTAATGCCGGGCATACACGGCACGTTTCTCAATGCAATTATGCGCCGGATCGAGCCAGCGGCTCGATGCCGGCGCATCCCTGCTCGTCTGCGCGGATCGATAGCCGCTCGTCCCCGCGGGGGCGGCTAAGTAGCCGCTCGTTTCTTGCAATTGTTCTCCCCGCGGGTATCGAGTGCAGTATCGAACCGGTGGGGTGTCGGATATTATCAATCGAGCCATGAGGCTCGGATAAGCCTCCCAGCAGTCCGTGTATGCCCAGCATAAGGGCTATGGCTGAACCTATAAGAGGCAGGGAATCAGCAGGACAGCCAGGCAATTTGCATTGTTTAAAAGGAAATAAATATGGTAGCCTCCATACCCCTCTCAATTCAAGTGTGTTAAGCATTCCCCTAATGTTATTGTGTATATCTACATATCATGTACTTCTTTCACCAATTAGCAATAAATACCGTTTCATGCTCTTTATAAAAGTCACACTTCTGGAGTTACATTTTATTCCAATTCTATAGCAGTCCATGCAATACTTACTTGCACACTTGGCATCCTTCCACAAATCATCAAAAAAATCATTAAGGGCAACAATGACTTGGACCCGGTCAGAACGCAGCAAGGTGGCTGCACAGCTTAATGTGCTGTTCTGCAAATATATATATATAAGTACTGTAGTAAGTAGAGGCAGAAATATCTTACAATAAAACAAAATTAAATAAAAATATTTATTTAATAAACAGAAGTTGAGTAAATTACTTTAACTTGTATTCAAACGTTGACAATTTTTTTATTGAATTAGAGGAACAGGCTATAGACTAAAAAGATGAATGTTACACATATCAGAATCAATGAGGAAAGTCACATGACAGAGAGAGGAAGACAGCAATGTGACTGACTGGAATACCTTACTTCCTCAGCATAAATAGCTTGCTTTGTTACTCATCTTCCTCAGCTTCTAGTCAGAACAACTGTGCAATATTTGGAAACAAAATGTGTATATTGCTTTGGCATCATTGCTTTCATGCATCATAACTCCAAGGACTACAGAAAAATGGAAGCTCTAATGTGTACATGTAAAAAAAAACAAAAAAAAAACGCGCCGGAGAATAATCAGTAAAATTATCGTCAATTCCACTACTTAATTCTTATAGTAAAATATTAGTAATCTTTATGGATATTTTACTATGACCTAACCCCCCCTCCCTCTCCCTAACCCTAACCCCCCTGGGTGATTAGCGGCTATAAAACAGCTAAAAAGAGACTGAGGCCTCAATTATGCTTTATGCATTACCACATGCGGTAATGCTGAAAACAGCAGACTTTCCCAAGCACTTAGCAAAGTGTTAATTCATAAAGGCTCTTACCGCATGAAAAACTGAAATTACCGAGCAGTGAGTAAAATTACAGACTTGGCTGTAGTTACCTCCAACATGTCAGTAAATGTCACTTAAACGAATACTGTGGGGGGCTTCTAATAGTCCCCCGCAGACATCCTGTGCGCGCACAGCCACTCACCGATGCCCCGGTCCCGCCTCCGGTTCACTTCTGGAATTTCAGACTTTAAAGTCTGAAAACCACTGCACCTGCGCTGCTGTGTCCTCGCTCCCGCTGAGGTCACCAGGAGCAAACTGCGCAGGCACAAACCATACTGGGCCTGCGCAGTACGTTCCTGGTGACCTCAGCGGGAGCGAGGACATGGCAACGCAGGCGCAGTGGTTTCCAGACTTTAAAGTCTGAAATTCCAGAAGTGAACCAGAGGAGGAGCCGGGGCATCGGTGAGTGGCTGTGTGGGCACAGGATGTCTGCAGGGGACCATTAGAAGCCCCCGGTAAGTTCAACTCATTTTCCCCCGACCCCCCTACAGTACTCCTTTAATAAAGTCTTCAACAAGCGGTAAGCCAGACGATAATTACAGACACCTCTGGTTAGGTCTTAACAATGCAAACTGCAGGGAGCCGAAGTCTCTGCAAGTCTGTGCAGGAATCGTAATTACAGCTTGTAACAAAAGAGATATCGCCACACTTCTGCTGTACCGCTCAATGGGCTGCGGTAATTTACCGAACTTCTAAGGCAGCTATGAAAATCTTTATGAATTAGCACACAAAGGTCTAAAATACTGAATGCAGTATTTTCCCTCCCAACTTTTTTTTATCGCACTGCTTTTATGAATCGAGGCCTAAGTGACTACAGAAATGGTAAATAGCAGCTATAAGTTGCTAATGCCCGCAATTTTATTAGGCATCTCTGGGCACCCAAATTACCATTTATATCTGCTAATCGTGGCTTGTACCATTGAACTGTATGACAGCACCATTTTTAACATGATGCCCCTGGAAGCCTTTTTTTTTTTTTTTTTTTTTTTTACCGGCTTCGAGCTTTAATGCCCCATTCCCACTGTAAATCGCCAAGCGCGTGGGATAAGTGATTATTCTAAAAAACTTGAGGAAAAAATTTCCAACGCCGACTCATCCACAATATGGAAATCTCTACATGAAATTGCAAACTACAGGAAGAATAAATCTCCCCCCTCACTACATAACCTGCAGCTTGCAAATGAGCTGAATACATTTTATTGCAGGTTTGACACTACCAACAAAAGCCAAACACAACAAGTCAATTTCCATCTCTGCAACAGGCAAACTGAACACTCTTCCTGCCAGCCAACGTCTCCACCCCCTGCGATGCCTCAGTATGTACACAACACAGCAGACCAGACACAATCTATTGACCTGTCCCCAGATGTGCATGCTCTAACAATATGCCAATCAGATGTAAATAGACTCTTTAAAAGACAAAACACCAGGAAAGCAATGGGGCCAGACGCTATCTCTGCGAAATGCTTGAATCTCTGTGCCGACCAATTAGCTCCTGTATTCACAGACATATTCAAAGCATCTCTAAAACTCTCAATTGTTCCCGCCTGCTTTAAAAGCTCAACTATTGTACCAATTCCAAAAAAAAACAAAACCTACATGCTTAAATGATTACAGGCCTGTTGCCCTGACATCACTGGTCATGAAAGCATTCGAAAAACTGTTAATGGCTTATCTGAAATCTATCACAGATCCCCTGCTGGACTCTCTGCAATTTGCCTACAGGCCTAATAGATCCGCAGATGATGCCCTGAACATGTGTATGCATTATGTACTACAGCATCTAGACACCCCAGGAACCTACACCAGGATTTTATTTATAGATTACAGCTCTGCATTTAATACTATAATGCCATCTCTGCTACACAGCAAGCTCTCCCAGCTACACATACCTGAATCCATCTGCAAATGGATAACCAACTTCTTAACCGACAGAAGACAGCGTGTTAGACTTGGTAAACACACATCAAGCTCTCTGACAGTCAGTACTGGTGCAGCCCAGGGCTGTGTGCTTTCCCCACTGCTGTACTCACTTTATTAAAATGACTGCATCTCCACAGATCCATCTGTTAAGGTTCTGAAGTTTGCAGATGACACAACAGTAGTTGGTCTCGTACAAAACGGGGATGAGTCTGCATACAGGCATGTAGTGGGACAGCTTTCCTCCTGGTGCAGCAGCAACAACTTGGAACTAAATGCTCTCAAAACTATGGAGATAGAGACTTTAGGAGATCTCCCCCCCCCCCCCCCCAGCACCTCCCCTTAACCATAAATGGATCCACAATAACCCAGGTAGAGTCATTCAAGTTTCTTGGGTCCACGATCTCAAACGACTTAAAATGGGACAACAACACTGCCACTATTGTCAAGAAAGCGCAACAGAGAATGTACCATCTACGGCAGCTGAAAAAGTTTGGCCTACCTCAAAATTGAATGGTGCAGTTCTACACTGCAATCATCGAATCCACCATAACATCATCTATGACTGTATGGCTCGGCTCCTGCTCAATATTAGAAAAGGAGAGGCTGCAGCGCATCATCCGATCAGCGGAAAGGATAATTGGCTGTAGCTTACCTTCCCTGCAGGATCTTTACGCTATCAGGTGCAAAAAGAGAGCAACCAAAATGGCCTCTGACCCCTCTCACCCAGCTCACTCCATCTTCCAGCGCATGCCTTCAGGAGTAAGATTCCGGTCAATCGCTACCAAAATCTCCAGACACAGGAACAGCTTTTTTCCTCAAGCGGTAGCCATACTTAATGCTGACGTTAGAGCTGCCAGGACTTGATAGTAATCAGCACAGAACTGTAAATGAACAATTCTCACATTGCTTACTGCCACTACTTATAATGTCCTTAACTTGTAATATTCACACTGTCTGTCCTTGTATTGTTTTGGTTTGTGTTTGTTAAGCAACTGCCAAGACAAATTCCTTGTAGGTGCAAACTTACTTGGCGAAAATAAATGGATTCTGATTTTGCTGTACACTTTATACAATATTTTTGGTGTGCTTGCAGAGAGTCTCATTCAGTTGCACTGATTGTAGTGCAAATGCAATTACAGAAGTCACGGCATGGGAAGTGGCACATTGTCCACTGTACGAGTGTCAAAAGGTGATTTCTGAACTAACTCTTTGAAACTCACTGGAACCGGTTTCTCTTCCTTCAGGGCTTCTTCAGAACAAAGTTTGAACTTTTCCCTTGCTACACAGTTAAACCTAACAGCTGTAGACTGCAGCTGAGAGGGGTCATTCAATAGGGCTTAGATCTGCAGTTGCTGGCTCATGATCTAGTGTCACAACTGACATCCACCAGACATTTGACAACCACCCAAAGGTATTGAATTGGGTACAGCGCTGTGTAAAGGTGTGTTGCCCACAGGTAATCAATCCATCAGGTGACAGTTTGGGGCCAAATTCTTTATTTATGAATGCATGAGTAGATTAATTGTAACTAGCAATCTGGTGACTGCACATGGGGGGCCCATCTGCACCTTCCCTCACCCCCTCTACTTTTGGTGTTGTGGCTCCCAGGACATGCATAACATTGCAGCTGAGGGCAAATTCACAACAGGTATGGTACCTATCCTTGGGGGGGGGGGGGGGGGGGGGGGAACGACACGTACATGGTCCCCTCTTGAGCGGTGGCTAAATCTGGGGGTGGACTCTGCGTTTCTCTGTACCCCTCCCTGGCGGGCAGGCATGGTGCTCCTGAGCAGTGCACATGCTTTGGGGGTGTTGGGAACAATGAAGTTGGCCATCACTGGAGGAGAGTCGATCTACCAGGAGAATCGCTTGTGCATCGCGGATCAGGCACCTCTGTACGCAATAAAAAAAAAAATTAAAAAAAAAGCACAGAGGTATGCTAATGCTTAAAAGGGTACTTATCCGTTAGCCGGGCGCATCCTCTAGGTGGCGACAAAACTCCACCAGAGTTACATCTTTCCCTACTATCCATGTCGGCCTGGAGGGGGAATAGTAATTAGCGCCACCTGCCGGATGCGCCCGGCTAACGGATAAGTACCCTTAAAAGTTTGAATGTGCTAACCAATGTCTGTATAATAAGAATCACTGGGACCCCATATCAGCTGGGTTCCGGTGTATAGATCTGCCCCTTGCAGAAAAAGGACCTGGCCTTTTCTATATCAGATACAGAAAAGGTAGAGGCTTTTTCTGCAAGGTTACAGGGCTACATGCTGGAAGATATGGGGCTCTGGTGAATCTTTTTATACAAACAACATGTTGGAGCATTCCCCTTGGCATTGACAGGCAGGGATTGCTAACAGAGTGTCAGCTTCCTGGCCAGGAGCTTTGATTTGTTCCAAAAAGCAGATGCCATCTTAAAATAGCTTTAAAATTCCTAAGCTTTTGCAGTGATTAAATGCCTTCTATGTTGCATGCTTTTAATCAACAAGATTGTTATATGCAAATTAGAGGATTAGAATTATAAACTGAGGAGTCAGATCTTTTTCTACTGACTCCACAGCCCTGACGGAGGCTGCTATAATTATTTGCTTTTAAACTATACCAGTTGCCTGGCAGTCCTACTAATCTTTCTGGTATCAGTAGTGTCTGAATCACACACCTGAAACAAGCATCTGCCTAAAAATACAGTCAGACTTAAGGTGGCCATACATGGTACAATTTTTCAATTAGATAATTTAGTTTGATTATTCCGTTAGATCGAATATAAAGATTTTTCCAGCATGTCCGATAATTTTTCCCGAAAAAACAGGATAATCGTTCGAATTTCTTGATCGAAAAAAAAAAATTTCAACTTTCATTCAATTCGATCATTTAGATCGAATAAACGGGAAAATCTAACGTTTTTATTGTACCGTGTATGGCCACCATTCGGAGCCTCAGTCAGATCCTCTGCCTCAAAGTATTAGAGGCAGAAGATCAGCAGGACAACCAGGCAATGTGCATTGTTTAGAAGGAAATAAATATGTCAGCCTCCATATGTCTCAACTCAAGTTCGATTTACAACTACAACATACAGGCAGCAGGAAGCTCAGCACAGCTGCAACCCTGTGTGATCATGTGCAATTCATTACCACTAGCTTTTACTGCATAAACTATAAAGAACCCACTGTACAATCGCCTCTAAGCCAGCTGCTGGCTAAAAGAGGAACAGCTAGTCGATTTTCTTTGATAATGCAGCTTTCGCTTCCTGGGTCAGTGGACATTTGCACAGAATTACTCTCTGGGATATTCAAAGCTCATCTATACAGGAAGTGTGATTTGTTTGGAAATATCAGATTTGGGCAATACTGGCACTTCCTGAATTCTGCTATTCTCTCCCAATTTTCAAATCCACCAATGCAAATATCCAGTTCCTGTCATAGAAGTTCCTGTCTAATAATTTGGATATTACGGCTTGTGACTTTTTGGTCAGTACAAGTGATAATCAAAAACGCCTTCTAACATGCATGTTTCCACTATTGTAGGCTAGGGGGGGGGGGAAAAAAAAAAAAAAAAAAAAACCCATCACAGCTGGGAGCTACTGATCAGCCAGCTGACAACTGGTTAATTAACCAGCAGCTAAAGGTTCTGGGTGGCTAAATGGAATCCCCTCCCTGGAGGTCTGTTTGTTATGCTAGGTATTTTCTGTCCGATCAATTATTTCCAACATGTCCGATCTGATTTCCGATCGAATTCCGAGTGTTTTCCGTTCACTTCTATCTGAAATCAATCGGGAAAAAAAAAACCTGAAATCGGAAATTAGATTGGACATGTTGGAAATAATCGATCCGACTGTAAATCTGCCAGAAAATCTCAGCGTGTACCTAGTATTAGATTTACCGTACTTGCTTCATTAGTGCTCAACAATCTTGCTCTCCACCACTAACATACTCCAAACAACTCCCACAGAAGCGAGCTGTCTTCTTGGGAGGTGTGTGTATAGGTGTGTGTGTAGGTGTGTTTTCACCCTGTGGTTTCACAGATTTTTGATTGTTTGTTTGAATCCTCAATCCAAACACACTTGGATGGTAACAGACCAACTTTCTTCCCAGTGGATAGGTTTATGTATTTGTTTTGGAAGGAGAACTTCCTGAAGCTTTATTGGAATGGGATTTCAAATCAACAGGGATCATTTACAGCGTTTAACTTTTTCCTATAAGGTCCTGCTCACAGTGGTCAGTTGCGTTGCAGAATAATTCTGTATGTCAACGTACTGCCCATACAATTCTATGGGCCTGTTCACAGTAATGCAGTTTTCCCCAACCCTGTCCTCAAGGCCCCACAACAGTGCAGGTCTTGTGGAAATCCACAGAGGTAGTTAATCAGCTCTGCTGAGACAAGAATTACCTCACCTGTGAGGCCTGGTGCACACCAAAAACCGCTAGCAGATCCGCAAAATGCTAGCAGATTTTGAAACGCTTTTTCTTTTTCTGCAGTGTTTCAGCTAGCGTTTTGCGTGGCAGTTTTGGTGTAGTAGATTTCATGTATTGTTACAGTAAAGCTGTTACTGAACAGCTACTGTAACAAAGAACGCCTGGCAAACCGCTTTGAAGTGCCGTTTTTCAGAGCGGTTTGCGGTTTTCCTATACTTAACATTGAGGCAGAAACGCCTCCGCAATCCAAAATCTGCAGCAGCCCGGGAGTATATTTCTGCAAAACGCCTCCCGCTCTGGTGTGCACCAGCCCATTGAAATACATTACCCAAGCGGATCCGCATCCGCAAGCGGATCGCAAACCGCAGCCGAACCACTCTGGCGTGCACTAGGCCTGAATGTTTGTAGTTTTCTGGCAGTTGCAGAGTGATTTGCTTTCTTTGCAAGTGATTTTATATGTATTTTCGTTTTGAGATGCGCAATTTTTACCGACAAACAGGAAGTGCACTCTAAACCAGAACTAAATATCTTTTAAAGCAAATTTGCTTGAAAAACACTCACAAAATCGCTGTTCAAAGCGCTTTGAAAATGACTTGCAATTTTTGCTATATCTTGCATAAAAGTGCAGTCACCCAGAAAATAGTGCAGGACGCGCGTTTGGGATTGGAAAAAAAAAAAAGCTTAATCACAAAGGATTCGTTACACAAGCACTTCTACAAAGGCTAGTGATTTAATATAGAAACTCAAACACTCCTAGAGCTGGTTCACACTACAAGAGCTTATTTTAGCACTAGAGATTTTAAAAGCTCTTGCTAATGCAATGCTAGGGGGGATTTTTACAAAATCACATCGCTCCAGTGAGAACACTCACATAGGATAACATTAGCAAGAGCTTTTAAAAATCACAAAGTGCTTAGAAAGGCTCTTGTAGTGTGAACCAGCCCTTTCCTCTTAGTGGTTCTGGGGCACTATGAGCTATCTAAGTACTTTGTGGGCCATATGCAATTCACATTTTGTCCTAGGAGATAATTTTTCATCTTTGAAAACGCGTCGCCTGCACCATTTTCGGGCAATTTCCCGGGAACCACGTTTTAGTGCTATAGAAGCGCTAAACGCGATCGCGGCAAAAAACGTTGCAGTGTTCTGTGATTTTTTTCACGTAAAATCGCAGAAAAATCACTCCTGCAAAACGCTGGCAAAAATCGCCGGCGTTTTACAAACGCAAGTGTGAATGGGCCCTAAGACCTCAATCTTCTAAAAAGGAAACTACTAGGGATGGTTAACGAGATGAAAATAATTCTAAGATGATGCAAATTCAGTACAGCAGAATCTCGGATATAGCAAAGCTCTGGCTATAGTAAACTCAGTCCCCAGGTCCCGACCATGTGCATGTACGGATTATACAATATAGGACCAATTCTGATATAGTAAACTGCTGATAATGTAAACTTTGGGCCGGGTCCCCTAAAATGTGTGATAAAAGGATTTTACTGTAGTAATTTTATACAGCTTGCAAATGCTATTGGTAATTGCATTTGATTGGTTTATTTTTAAGCTGCATATTTTTAGCATAATGGTGGCCACTAATGATCCAATCTTTTTCATCCAATCTTACCATTTCTATCTAATATAAGGGAACTGCCTATAGTATCCACTTAACATATTCCATCAGTTTACTCTACTACATAGATTTGGTAAGATTGGATCGTTAGTGGCCACCCTAAAGGCTCATACACACATCAGACCATAGTCTTTGGAAAATGAAAGATCACAGACCAATTTTACCCCCTTCATGTAGTACGAGAGCCATACCTACACAGTCTATTCTATGGAGCTGAACTCCCCATCAGACAGAAATCTTTGCAAGATGCTGCACACAAAGATGCTGTAGACATTCAAAAGATCAGTATCTGCAAAAGATCTGTTCCTGCAAAATGCATTCATAGTCTATGATATCTGCAGATCATCATTCACACCTTGTTTAACAGACATTCATCTGCAGATCAGATCCACCAGGATGGATTTTCAGATCTGCAGATAATCGTCTGATCTGCAGATGAATGACAGTTAAACAAGGTGTGTATGATGATTTGCAGATCTCATAGACTATGAATGCAGTTTGCAGGAACGGATCTTTGGCAGGAACAGACTATGAATGCAGTTTGCAGGAACGGATCTTTGGCAGGAACAGATCTTTTGCAGATACTGATCTTTTGTGTCTGTACAGCATCTGTGTGTGCAGCATCTTGCAAAGATTTTTTTCTGATGGGGAGTTCAGCTCCATAGAAAAGACTGTGAAGGTATGGGTCTCATACTACATGAAGGGTGGTAAGATTGGTCTGTGATCTTTCATTTTCCAAAGACTATAGTCTGATGTGTGTATGAGCCTTAAGACTACCATAAAAGTTACAACAACTTAAAATGGTTTGCTTTTCATGGACCAACTGTGGAAACTACTAAGACATCTGAAGTAGACAGGCAAGGAAAGGTGCATAATCCGTTTTTCAAAGTGAAAAGTTCAGTTCCAAAGGTGATATTTAAACTCACCTTAGGATACACAGTGTTGTAAATGCAGAATTGCTGGTTTTAGCAATTTTTTAAAGCCTATACACTCTTAGGGCTGGTGCACACCAAAACCCGCTAGCAGATCCGCAAAATGCTAGCAGATTATGAAACGCTTTTTCTTATTTTTCTGTAGCATTTCAGCTAGCATTTTGAGGTTTTGTGAAGAGTTTTTGGTGTAGTAGATTTCATGTATTGTTACAGTAAAGCTGTTACTGAACAGCTTCTGTAACAAAAACGTCTGCAAAACCGCTCTGAACTGCCGTTTTTCAGAGCGGTTTGCGTTTTTCCTATACTTTACATTGGAGGCAGAAACGCCTCTGCAATCCAAAAAAATGCCTCACCCCGGGAGTATACGTTTCAGCAAAAGGCTTCCGGCTCTGGTGTTAATCACCCCATTGAGATACATTGACCAAGCGTATCCGCAGCTGCAAAAACGCTGAAAAACCCGCTCGGTGTGCACCAGCCCTTACAGATTGAAAGAATATAACATGACTAGGGTCATAAAACACCTTCTGAAGACCATTTCCAGGAACAGACATAAAATACCATCTGATAGCTTAGTGATTGGAGATCTAGCGATACACCAGTCCATGACAGCCCAATACCAAAGCACTCCCCAATCTGAATTCAACTGTTTCCTATACCACGCTGCTCACTTAGTCATCGTACCACAAGTGTTGTACTGCTTGACACAGTGCAATAACGCAGTTATCGACCTCCTGCTGCTCTTCCTAGCAGCCTACTCACATGGACATTTTCCAACAAGTCCTTTCACACTTGTGATCCATAAACTGACAAAGCAAAATCGACTGGATATGTTGGGACAATAAATGTCTGACAGATCTAATCAAAGCAATTGAATTGCTTGGAGAAAAAAAATTGATACAAGTGGGAGCTAGTCTTTAGGTCAGTGATCTGCAAACTTGGCTCTCCGGGTGTTAAGCAACTACAAGTCCCACAATGCATTGCGGGAGTCTGACAGCCACAGTCATGATTTAGAAAGGCAAATGCATTGTGGGACTTAGTAGTTAATTAACAGCTGGAGAGCCAAGTTTGCAGATCACTGGTTTAGGTGAACCAGCAGAAAACCATATAGGGAACAGTTCTCCAATCACAGCACCCTCTACAGCACAAAGTGTTGTGACTGGCTTAAAGTGGACACAAATTTAAAATACAAGATTTCAGAAATAAAATCTATTTACTAAATTATAATACTAAATAGCAGCGTTTTTTCAGCTGCATGATGACAAATATAAAATATTTTACATTTATTGGAGAAACCCCTCCCTTCCTTTCAAATTGCCGGGAAATAATCCAGCAAACTGGTGAAGTAGGTGGTGTCCGGCAATAGAGGAATTGCTAATGGCTGCCACCTGTATAACCCTAGTTGTGAAAAGAGAAGGGTGAAAAGCATGGACTGAAATGCTCATAGGCTTGAAGGAGTGTTTATTTATCTTTGTATGTGTCGGAGTGGTGCAACTAAATATTTTTAATTAAAAAAAAATGTTTGGTTTGGGTCCGCTTTAATAGTGTGGGCGTAGTTTACAACAACCCTAGCAATTCAAGAGGGTGCTGTCTACCCAATCACATTAGTGGGATTTACCTATGAGGTTGCCTGCTGGCTCTCTTAACCTTCCTATGCAGGAGGATATCTCTGCCCCTGGTGGGGCGATTTGCCCCATTTAAAGTGCTGTGCGCGCAGCTAGCACTTTGCTAGCCACACGCACAGCTTAATCGCCGCCGCTCTGCGGCGATCGCCCGCACGCAGCGGCTGAAGAGGCCCCCCCGCCAGAGCCCTGCGCTGCCCGGACCAATGAGTTCCAGGCAGCGCTATGGGCTGGTTCGGAGGCGTCTGACGTCAGGACGTCGGCTGACGTCATTCCGATCGTCGCCATGGCGACAGGAGAAGCCAAACAGGGGAACGCGTTACCCTGTTTGCCATTGATGCCTGGCGACGATCGCACTAGAGGGACACATGCGCCCTCTAGTGGTGTTTCATGTAGCTACCACTCTGGTAGCTTTCCATGAAACAAAAACAATTTTTAAAAAAAAAAAATGGATTTCTGCCTATGTGGCAGCAACAATTAACCGCCAGGAGGGTTAAACTACAGGAGTGCCTACATTTGTACTAGCTTAAAGGGAGGTTTGAAAATAAAAACAGACACTTACCTGGGGATTGTACCTGCCCCCTGCAGCTGTAATGCCCCACGCCGTCCTCCAATGATCCACCGTTCTCCGCTGCTGGTAATGGTCTAATGTGGCATCTCATCCAACTGCAGCTGCGCGCCCATTGCCGCACATGTGCTCGCTCCTGCGGGTGTCATTGGGAGCTTAGCACGCAGGCGTAGTACAAGAAAACTTTGTAATGCGCCTGCACCGTTAGCTTCCATTGACATGCGCAGGAGCGAGCACTATTCATCTTATTAGAGGAATATCAGACCGGGACCGGCGGATCGTTGGAGGATGGCGTGGGACATTACAGCTGCAGGGGGCCAGTAGAAGCCCCAGGTAAGTATTTATTTTCAACTCCCCCAGAGAACCCCTTTAACTGAGAGTGATATGGATGTTTCCTTTTAAACCACAGGTGTTGAACTCCAGGCCTGGAGGGTCAGTTCCATGCCAGTGTTTAGGATATACTGAGAAAGAGAGGAATGTGTTCTACCTGATGGACCACACCTTTCCTGATTCAGACCCATCAAATAATTTGAGTTGTGTCAAAAATGTGTGAGGACCTTGGCCCTCGAAGGTCCGGTTTGACATCCCTGTTTTAAACATTACCAGTTGCTTGTCAGTCCTGCTGATCTCGTTGGCTGCAGTAGTGGCTGAATCACACACCTGAAACAAGCATGCAGCTAATCCAGTCTGACTTCAGTCAGAGCACCTGATCTACATGCTTGTTGAGGGGCTGTGGCTAAAAGTATTAGAGTCACAGGATCAGCAGGAGAGTCAGGCAACTGGTATTTTAAAAGGATAAATCCTTCTCAGTTTAGGTTCCCTTTAACGAGACTCTGTAACAAAGAAAAAAAAAAAAAAAAAGGACCCCTGGGGAGTACTCACCTGGTAGGGGGAAGTCTCAGGGTCCCAATGAGGCTTCCCCCTCCGTTGTAGCTGCAGGCAGTCCAGCGCTGGCTCCCCCAAAGTGTCCCGGAATCCTCCCTCGACAAGGCTGACAAGTGCTGATTTACCTGTCCTGGCTCCAGCGGGGGCGCTGTTGCGGCAAACTGTACGGAGATAGGCAGAAATACCCGATCTCTGTCGGGTCCGCTCTACTACGCAGGCGCAGGAGACTTGTCTAAATGATGATGCATCGGCGGGGTGTTAGAGCTAAATACTCACCTGATCTGACATCTTTAGGTGACGCTCCACCCCTCCTCCTCAGCAGTGGGGTGGCAGCCATGTTTTCGAAGACTGCAGGAAACCTCTGCCTGCGTAGCCGCAGCCTGCCCCCAGCTAGGCAGCCACAAACCTGCCTGGAGGGATGACGCTAGAACAGGTAAGTCTTTAACCCTGCAACCTCCCCAATCTTCCATCATCTTGATAAAGTCTGTCAGTTTTACCACAGGTACTCTTTAACCTCCTGTAATTAAAAATCATGTTTTGAAATTTTGATCACATGACCAGAAGCAGCAGCATGGAGTGAATCCGCTTTTAGCTCTGTGCATGTAGCAGGTAATACATGGAATTGCTTCATCTCCACTGCTCAGTCTGAAGTCTGGAACCCAGTAAAAAGCGCTATTGCAATTGCTAGTGATTTGTGATAGCGTTTTGCAAGCGATTCTGGGAGCGATTTCCCTGCTCCTATACAATTCATTAGAATGAAAACTCTTCCAAAATGCTGCATGTTCTGAGCTTGCAATTTCCTTAAGGCTGGTTTCACACCAGGACGTTGCGTTTTAGGGGACGGTATGGTCGCATAACGTGCCCCTAACGCAACGCCTGGAGATCCCTGCTTTGGACGTCAGAGTGAGCCACGTTGTGCAGCTCACTCTGGCGTCTGTGATGCCATGATGTGCACTCTTGGACGCATGCGGCATCACGTGGTCCCGCCGGCCAATCGCTGCACAGAGCGGCCGCTCCAGGAAGTAAACACTGCACATCACTGAGTGCAGTGAATATTAATTAGCCATGTGCCTGGCCGCTCTCCGCTCCTCCCCAACGTTACTGAGCATGTGCAAACAGTCTAACGCGGCTCTACCGCTTACAAAGTACTGCATGCAGTACGTTATATTATGGCGCAGCGTTACACTGTAACGCAACGTGGGCACTGTGAACAGCCCATTGATTTTTCATTGCTGTGCGGTGGGGTGCGTTACAGGCTGCTCTAACGTGCGCCTTTAACGTCCCACTGTGAAACCAGCCTAATTGCAGTCTCTCTAGTGGAATCTGTCCCATCCATTTACATTGGCAGAGCGTTTAGCAAAAGCGCTATCAATTTAAAGCGCTCCCCAAATGCTCAAAAAAACACTCTAGTGGGTTCCAGGCCTAAGGCTGGGTTCACGTTTATAGGAACAGTACAGATCCAAACAGATGCTATGCAAATTCCAATGAGCAGAACGCAAGGATGGGTCCTGCATGGTTTTATCAGAACAGCCGAATGTAGCGAATGGCGACGGTGCCCGGTGGAATCAATGGTAGGCTATACCAGGCTGTCCACTGCATACGTTTTCTAAATACTCTCCTGCCACGGTGAATTCGGGTCCTCTGCTGCTGTCCACCTCCATTCGGACCCCTGCATAGAAGAAACGCCGGTATACAGATCACCATCAGGCTCCCATTCATTTGCAAAATACCAATGGGAATTGTCCCACCCCAGGGAGGATTCTCATTGGTTCACCGAGTAGTGTACTAATGAAAATCCTTGCTGGTGCTCAGAAACTATTCCCATTAGTCTTTTGCAAACCAAAAGAAGCTCTGGGATCTTTATACCAGCATTTCTTTTGTGCAGAGGGCCAGAGCGGTGGCGCCAGTGGCAGCGGAGGAGTGTGACAGCGGCAGGTACCAAGCAGATGGCAATGCGAAAACTGAATGGAAGGACCGTAACAAAATAAAATTAGGAAAGCAGGCCCAGAGGCTTCCCATATCCTCCTTGACCTCACCATTGCTGGCCAGATTTGCTTCTTGTTCACAGCTGCTCTCCCCTCAGTATAGGAGTGTGGTCATACTGTGCCTGCGCAAGTACAGCCACACCTACACAGTAGCAGGAAGGTACTCATGAGTTAGTGTCTTCAGATTACTGTGAAGGCATATATCGCGTATACGGCCATGAGAAAATATCCATATATGTTCAGAGGGACCCTGTGCCTTTTGTTGTGTGGTTGGATTGGAAAACTGAACAATTCAGAGGCTCCCGGCTACTGAGGAAGGCATCTCATTTTTTGTGACATTAAAAATTTCCTTTAAAGCCTATAACACCGTCTGCTGGGGCCAGGGTTTGGGTTATTGACCAGTTAATTTAGAAGTGATTTAGTTAACAACAGCTAATCAAGAATTTTCTATATGTACATAAAGAAGCTCTGCAACCAAGTGCCTACACAGATCCGATACTGGCGCTTTACGACCCGTTTCCACAAGTTCGTAATCTCAGCCTATTAACCACTTCACCCCAAAGCGGTTTTTACCCTAACGGACAAGAGCGATTTTCACCTTTCAGTGCTCATCCCTTTCATTTGCCAGCAGCTTAATCACAATGAAATGATCTATATCTTGTTTTCTTCACCACTAATTAGGCTTTTTGGGGTTGATATTTGTTTTCAGTAATGACTTTATTTTCTACGCATTTTCAAGGGAAAAAAAAAAATGGGGAAAATATGAAAAAGTACACTATTTCTCCAATTTCATCCCCTATAGTTTTAATATAAACACTGCTACTGTACATAAAACACATTTTATCTGCCTATTTGTCCTGGTTATCACATTTTAATTATGTCCCTAGTACAAAAGTATGGTGACAATATATTATTTGGAAATAAAGGTGTATTTTTTTTCTATGGCGATTTTTGTTCTCACTTATCTCAACGTACACACACACACACACACACACACACACACACACACACACACACACGAGCAGCACTGTTTGACTTACAAAAACGTCCTGGAGCCATAAAGAGGCTCTAGCAGGACGTTTTTATAAGTCTGGTTGTCATTTAGGCCTGGTGCACACCGAGCAGTTTTTGTAGCGTTTTACAATCCGCATCGGCCTGTGAAAACGATTGGCTAATGTATTTTAATGGGATGGTGCACACCAGCGGTTTAAGGTTTTTAGCAAACCACAAACGTGGGTCCTGCAGCACTTTCGCGGTTTGCAGAAACATTTCTGCCTCAAAGTATAGGAAAAGCTCAAACCGCTCTGGAAAACACTTGATCAGAGCGGTTATCCAGGCATTTTTGTTACAGAAGCTGTTCAGTAACTGCTTTTACTGTAACAAGATTTGTAATCTGCTACACAAAAATGCTCCAGAAAACGCTAGGCATGTTTAGAAAACCTCTCTAAGGGCCCATTCACACTAAAAGAGCTTTTTTAAACACTAGAGATTTTAAAAGCTCTTGCTAATGCAATACTATGGGGGATTTTTACAAAATCTCATCGCTTGAGCGTGAACACACACATAGGATAACATTAGCAAGAGCTTTTAAAATCACAAACGCTTAGAAAAGCTGTTGTAGTGTGAACAAGCCCTAAACATGCCTAGAATCGCTCTGAAATCTGCTCCTAAAACCTCTAGCATTTTGAGGATCTGCTAGCGGTTTTGGTGTGCACTGGGCCTTAGTGGTTAAAATCGAAAGGCTGCTTCTGAATTCACGTGCATGAACAGCTGGCATTAATGTAAACCCACCATTAATATTCTCAATTAATTAAAAAAAGGACTCACCTGCAAAGGACTTCCAATCCTGTTCATTATAGCTTTGAGATGTGCGTATTCCTTGTAGCAGAGCTGGCAAACTCGCACAGGCCATGCCGCGCTTGCCAAACAGTTACTTAAATCAGAGCTAATGTTAGCAAATTCATGTAAGAGTTGCAGGCACAAATTTGGGACCAAATCCTGATCAGGTTGTACAGAGTAGGATGGAAGCAAAGAGATAGATAACTGTTCTGCCCACAGTGATTTTGATACCAAGTCAGAGCTTGCCATGCTCTGTGTGTCATTAAAAGGCCACTGAGCACCCAAACTGCCCCAACTTCCCAACAAACTGACCATCAGTGCAATGCTGGCATACATAATGCTATTAGCTAGCAGGCCTACAGTGTGGTTGAAACTTTCAGCAAAGACAAAACTCAGAGAGACTATACAGTTATAGCAGCCAGCTTAACCTGTTCGTAAGTAGGTTTATTACATGCAACAGACATTTGCAATCACACATGCAGGTCTGTAAGGTTTGCTTAATGTCACATACAATTACACTACGGTGTTCTAAAAGCAGTATGGATCGCAGTCACAGCACACTGCAAATCACATGACACCAGCGTTAGACTAATCTTCCTCCTCTTCACTTCCTACACCACACTGCGCGCTGTACACGTACACCCAGCTATCTATGATTAGCCTGCAAAATACTCTGCACAGCTGCCCTGCCAGCCGATCACAGCCCGCAATCACCACTGTGCCCCACACTACTGCTAAACGCACAATACACTCAACATCCCAGCCTCCATCAGCTGCCTGCAGACGAGTCCCTGCTTCCAGCACTTCCGTGTGCGACCATCAGAGGGGCGGGGCTTTCTGAGAGCTAAGTTAACCCTTTCATTCCCGAGGCCGCTCAAGTAAGCTGCATTTTTTTCATCTCTGCCACAGGCACATGCCATATCTAATGAATAGAGACAGACAGAGACAGTTATTCTAATAACTCTGGCTAGCATACAATTATAATACAAATTTGATGCAGCATGGAACTGGATCAATCAAATGTACTTTTTGACCGAAGCAGGCAATTTGGGTGCCAGCGCTGGCTCCCAACTGTCCCTCTTTTGGAGGGACAGTCTGTTTTGGGAACCAAAGCCCTCTGTCCCTCTTTCTTCCTTATTTGTCCCTCTTTTTAGGACTCTGGTACAGATTTATGTAAATGTATGTATTTTTTTTACTACTGAAGAAATATGTTTAATTGACTCTAAACTGTATTCCTATCTTAAATTGATATACTTTATTTCTTCATTTCAAATGTTAATATGAAGGAAAATGAACCAGGATACAAAACACCACTGTGGTTTGAATTATTAAAAAAAACAACAACATATTTTTCTTTATGGTATGCGTGACTGGGGGGGGGGGGGGGGGGGGGATTGACCCCATGATTAGGAGTGTGGCAGGGGCAGTGTCCCTCTTTCTTCTCTCAAAAAGTTGGTAGGTATGCAGCAGCAGGTTGGTAAAACATTTGCCACATAGATCATAATGTTAATTCCAGCTATAGCAGATCCCAGTGTATATGTGCCAATATCTGTATACAATAAATGTCAGCTAGTCTTTGGACATATCAGCAAGGGGTACTTATCCGTTAGCCGGGCACATCCGGCAGGTGGCGCTGTTGTTGCTAATTCCAATCATAATTACTTCACGTAACAAAACTGTGAATGTAAACGGCGCAGGTGGCGCTAATTGCATTCCTAGTTAAGGTAACAATATGTATATTAAAAAAGTGAGATAATTAAATGACAAATAAGCCGGCGGCAATGTAACAGATCAAGCCGCCGGCTTCGTGTCTCGCTCTACTCCCCCCTTTCCCTCTCTCGTATAGAGCCCTGGGGGGTGGGGGGGGGGGGCATGCGTGTCCCCCCAGAGTCGTTCGTCGCGGCAGGGAATCCTGCTTGTTTTATAGCGACAAACGACTCTGGGGGGACACGAGTTCCCCCCCCCCCCTGGCTGCCAGTGTTCTATACGAGAGAGGGCAAGGGTGGAGGAGAGTGAGACACGAAGCCAGCGGCTTGATCTGTTACATTGCCGCCGGCTTATTTGTCATTTAATTATCTCACTTTTTTAATATACATATTGTTACCTTAACTAGGAATGCAATTAGCGCCACCTGCGCCGTTTACATTCACAGTTTTGTTACGTGAAGTAATTATGATTGGAATTAGCAACAACAGCGCCACCTGCCGGATGCGCCCGGCTAACGGATAAGTACCCGGCAAGGTAGATGTTTGGCGGGGTAGATATTTGTGTGTTGTTTTTTTGGGGTAGGTTAGCGTTTCTCAAACCTGTCCTTGTGACTCCCAAATGGTGCATGTTTTGCAGGCAGCCTCACCTATGCACAGGTGGAGTAATTTGTTTCTCAGCTACATGGAATCCACCTAGCTGAGACACTAATTACCCCACCTGTGCATAGGTGAGGTCGCTGCAATTTATGCACTGTTGGAGAGGCACGAGGACAGGTTTGAGAAACACTGAGTTAGGTTAGTGCAGTGGCGTAGCTAAGGAGCTGTGGGCCCCGATGCAAGTTTTACAATGGGGCCCCCAAAGCACTCTATACATAACAATTGATTTGGCGCACCAAAACCTGCCAATGAAAACCACAGTGTCAGAGGTGCAAGAGGGGGATAGGAAACAGTTTGTTAATGATTACCACTATTCAAAGTATCTATAGAAGTGAATATTAGCCCAGGACCAATGAGCACAGGACCAATAGAGAGCTAATTACTGTAGTTGAGGGAGGGCCCTTTGGGGCCCCTCTGGCCCAAGGGCCCCGATGCGGTCGCTACCTCTGCAACCCCTATTGCGCATAGATTGCGGTAAGAGGACTTAATGCTCTGCTCCGCTGCGCACATACTGCCTACAGGGGGGGGGGGACACATTCACAGCAGGTGCCCTGCAGCTTACTAAACCCAAAACTGACGAAACATCCTGCCAGATGTAAAATGCGTAGGTAGGCATGGCCTATGCGCTGCTGAGCTACTGCTCAGTACCTGTCCACACAATGATTTCTGGAGCATCACACAGCGGCTACCCAGGCTTGGCAAGTGGATCTATGATGAATGGCTGGCCAGCCACTCACAGTAAGAGACAGTGATATCCAATCCCTGGAGTGGTGAGATATTGACGCTTCCTATCGCTGACTTGCTTCTATGCTTTGCTGCCTTGGGAACTATGTTGCGTCCATGCAAAAATTGAGCTGCTTTTCTGCTGTATTTGAACCCGCACTGTGACCTTATCGAGCTTGAACTCAGATGAATCACTTTATAAAGGCTTGGGAGAGAAGGAGGCTTCCATTTCTTTGGACTCCCCCACTAGCCGGCCTGTGTATGAGCTGTAATGATATGCTTAGCTGTCTGCACAGGCAGACAGCTTTTTGACAATTTTTTAGGTCTGAGTGCTGCAGGTCTCTGGAAAAGAGATCTGTCTTCACTCTGCGAGTTGCAGAGCTGCTGTTCTGGTGAGGAATTTGCATCCACTTGTCATGCAAATTGCTTAGCTGCTTTCTTTGATGGCTTGCAGTATAAATACCATTTCCTCCCAGAATTCCTTGCTGGTCATGATGGTTTGTTCCTGCTAACTTGCCTGGAAGTCTCAGCCCTCTGCTCATAGTAGGCTATTATTGCTAGCTTAGAGTAGTCACCCTTTGGGAGTGCTCCTTGCACTCCTATTTAGCGCAGTCAGGTTGTGTTGTTTATTATCTGTATTGCCTTGTACTGTCTATCTGTTGCGATTGTCTTGTCACCAGCGGCGGTCGACAGGAAATCGTTCTGTCTGTTGGGATCGCATTCGCCCTGGCGGTAGAGGTGGTGGTTCCTTCTGTGCTCTGTCTTAGGGGTGCAAGCCAGAGCAGCGGTTGCTACTGGTTGCTCCATCTCTCTGTCTGTCTGGATCGCATCCGCCCTAGCGGTAGTGGCGGTGGTTCCTTCTGTACTCTGTCTGGGAGTGTAGGCCAGAGCTGCGGTTGCTACTGGTTACTCCTTCTGTCTGTCTTGTCTGGAACGAACGCTTGCTGTAGGCTCGGTGAGGTAACCATTTAGCAAGCGTTCGCGTTCTTTATTGATTTTTGTGCTACATTGGTTAGTTAGGGTTGGCTTGTTTTGTCTCTGTTGCGCTTCTCGTGCAGAGACGGCGCCATTAGCATGTTTTGTCGCTGTTGCTCTTCTCGTGCGGCGACCGCACTTAGCGAGTGCGTTTGTTATTTTCCTTGGCGTTCTGATCATTATTGTTTGCTGTGTCTGTTCCTTTGCTCTGTCTTACCCAGTCTGGTGTCGCTATTGGCAATCGCCATTCTGGCGATTGCGTTTCCATTTGGTTTCCGCTGTTGTGTGTTCACCGTCGCCGGGCGGCGACTAGATTGGTGGACACACATACATTCTGTCCCTGTGCTCTCTCTCTCTCTCTAAGGGCTATCTTGCCCTGCATTGCTTCAACTCGTACAATTCCCATCTGGCATCTGTGGCAGTACACAGGCTGTGTTCCTCTGCACTCCACAACTCCATCTGCTGGTGGGAATTCCCCTCTACAGGTGCATTGCACCACAGCTGGGTTCTGTTATTGTATACGCTTGTGGGGGATTTCCGCAGTGTCAGCGTGCATCTTGTGCGCTGACCACGGAAATAATTCCACAATCGTTACATGAGCGTTGTGGTATGAAAGGTGCCGGATGGCTGGGTGTTGATACAATGGTCATGTAATTCAGCAGTAATTCCTTATCCCGCTGAGCCTGTAGGCCTATATGGTTTGCCTAGTTTTTATACTGTGTGGTTTGTATTTCTTTTTATCCCTTTTTTATCCTGGATATGGCAATTGCGACTTACTTAATAGTTACTGACCTTGGCAGTGCTGTATACCACATTGCTTCTTCTTAATTCTACTCATATGCAAGGTTGCACTGAACCCCATATCTTTGGGAATGGTCTACCGTGTTATATGTCAGGATAATGACAGCAGCTCAATCCATTTCTTTTCTCTAAACCCAAAACTGAAGGCAAAATCAGGTTGACAAAACTGAACAAGGCTAGATCAGGTTGACAAGTGAATATAAAAGCAATCTGCTATCCTGAATAAATGTTTCATTGAATTTCTTTGAATTGCAATACAGCTTGCTTCCTATCGTCTCTGGATTCGGATGGAAGGTATCTTTGATACTTGATACTCATGATCTTTTGATACCTAAATCAGAAAAAACAAGAGATGCCTGACTGCATTTCTCAACAACCCTGCTTCACGGTGAAAAACACAGGGGCTTGTTTATGCAGAACATGGTATCTGCTAACAAGTTGCCACATCTAAATTTGCCAATTCATGGTGAGGATCAAAGCTTTGATCACCTACCAATGTGTCAATTCCAAGTTTCATTTACTTGGACCTTAAGATCACTAAAGGCATATGTACATTCACCCCAGAAAACTCCACTTACTTTCCCTGCGGTTGGGATGATATTTTTTTTATTTAACAAAAAGCAAAAGCTAGCCATGGGCAAACTAGACCCTCCAGCTGTTAGGAACTACAAATCCCACAATGCTTTTTCCTTTATGAGTCATGACTGTGGCTGTCAGACTCCTGCAATGCATTGTGGGACTTGTAGTTCCTTAACAGCTGGCGGGCCAAGTTTGCCCATGCCTGGCATAGCCTATCTCTTAAGCACTTTTAATGCCTTATACGATATGCAGGTTGGACTTTCCATAAAATTGAGTACATAAGTGTAATTTTCTTGTACCTGACGACAAACCAGCTGAAATGGTTATTTACATTGGGGTAACACTTCACAAAAAAGTCAGTGGAAAGCCACCCATGTTTGTAAAGTACCCTTGTCTAATGTCAAGAACGATGGACTCATCTGCACCTACAGTGGACAGCAGGAGGTGGGGCAGATACTACTTCTTATTTAGTGGTATGTCATGGAGGTCACTTTTATTGTGGAATCTGGAAGACTCCATTAAAAAGAAAGTACCCAGATATCTTCCCCACAACCCAGGGAAGGGAGTTTAGGGGTGGATAGTGTACTTGTTAAGGGCACCGCCTCTGACATAGGAGACCAGGGTTCAAATCTTGGCTGTTCCTTTTCAGCAATCCAGTACATATTCACTAAGGAGTTTTTGGGAAAGACTCCCTAACACTGCAGGGTGGCCTACTGAGCATGCTCTTAGTGGCTGCAGCTCTCAAGCTCCAACTGGAAAAAAGCGCTATACACATGTTTAAACACCTTTCATTAATGAAATGAATTTCCTTATAAAAACTTATAGTCCCTCTTCTTAATCCACATTTCATAAGATGACCATTCATTGTAGGTGTAATCTTTTGGGGTCTTCAGGAAATCTTCACCAAAGAACTCTAATAAGGTATCCACACCACTGCTCTGAAAAGGGAACCGCAGCAAATGTATTTTTGAACCTCTTCCTGAGGATCTCTATTGGTTTGTTGATATAGAGCAATAAAGAGACATCCCAGTGGCGGATTGTTGCTGGTTTTTGATAAACAGGAAGTAGCGTCATCTTGCGCTGTTACAGATAAGAATCTCCAGCGTGGAGCATAGTAGTAAGTCTGCATTCCCTTTACACCGCTACTGCTGCTAATTATTGCCGAAGGAGGAAGCGCTGATGGGAGAGCCCAAGGTGTGTGTGGGCATTGCTCCCCCTTCATGCGCTGCGTCCCCTCCTGGCTACACTGAAGGCACCTATACCTAGCTAAACTGGGGGCACCCATGCCTGGTTATACTGGGTATAAAAAAGAAGGGGCGCTTTGAGCCTTTTAGAACACACAATGACCTCGTCTACTAGGCAGGTCTCACCTGATTCCAAAGTGGCTTGTACAGCGTACACAGCCTCGATATGCCTGCGTCCCGCTTGGCCGAGCCGGGGACCGAGCTCTCAGCGTGGAGGCGGATGTGACGTCACGTCCCAGACTCCTTCAGGGTCGGTAGCTATGGCAACCGGAACGCTCGCCCTCAGAGGCAGCGAGCGATATTCGTGTCCAGGGAGAGCGGCTGTGGGTGGATCCCACAGCTGCGTAGGTAGTGAAGGTGCATAAGACTAAAATTGTACTAGCAAAGTACAAATTTATTAAAAACAAACAACGCGTTTCGCGGAGGCACACCCTCCGCTTTTTCAAGTTAATCATAAATTCTTTATGATTAACTTGAAAAAGCGGAGGGTGTACCCCCGCGAAACGCGTTGTTTGTTTTTAATAAATTTGTACTTTGCTAGTACAATTTTAGTCTTATGCACCTTCACTACCTACGCAACTGTGGGATCCACCCACAGCCGCTCTCCCTGGACACGAATATCACTCGCCGCCTCTGAGGGCGAGCGTTCCGGTTGCCATAGCTACCGACCCTGAAGGAGTCTGGGACGTGACGTCACATCCGCCTCCACGCTGAGAGCTCGGTCCCCGGCTTGGCCAAGCGGGACGCAGGCATATCGAGGCTGTGTACGCTGTACAAGCCACTTTGGAATCAGGTGAGACCTGCCTAGTAGACGAGGTCATTGTGTGTTCTAAAAGGCTCAAAGCGCCCCTTCTTTTTTATATCTATTGCAGCGGTTATTCTGGGAGCAGCTGAGCGCATCTTGATAGGGGTCTGATCGCACCACGGGGTGCTACCTACCACCCCATTTTCTTGTTGGTTATACTGGGGGCACCCATGCCTGGCTATACTGGGGGCATCCATACCTAGCTACACTGAGGGCACCTATACCTAGCTAAACTGGGGGCACCCATGCATGGTTATACTGGGGCACCCATGCCCTGCTATACTAGGGGCAAACATGCCTTACTGTAATGAAGGCACCAATACATAGCTATACTGGGGGCACCCATACCTAGCTATACTGGGGCACCCATGCCTGGCTATACTGTGGGCACCTATACCTGGCTATACTGGGGCACCCATGCCTAGCTATACTGAGGGCACCTATACCTGGGTATACTGGGGGCACCCATGCCTGGCTATACTCAGAGCACCCCAACCTGGCTAGTGGCTATACTGTGGGTACTCATGCCTAGCTGTACTGAGGGCACCTATACCTAGCTATACTGAGGGTACCCATGCCTGACTTTACTAGGGGCACCCATGCCTGGCTAAACTGTGGGCACCTATACCTGGCTAAACTGATGGCACCTATACCTAGCTATACTGAGGGCACCTATACCTGGCTATATTGGGGGCGGGCACCTATGCGGGGGGTGGGGGGCTCCATCCAAAGTTTTGCAGGGGGGCCCAGTGATTTCTAGTTATGCCCCTGCTTCATAGAGTATACATGAGGCACTATCCAATTCACTTTTTCTCTTAAATTTTCTCCTAGGAGTTAATGTTTCATCTTCTGTTTTAAAATAACTTTTCAGCACTCTGCAATTGAAAAAAATATTAAAAAGTAGTTGACAAAGTACTGTCAAAGTTGTTCTGAGAATTGTCTTGCTTTCTGGTGGCTTAAAATGCATTTTATTGATATGATGTTAAAGGGAACCTGTACTGAGTAAAATTATTTAAAATAAACACATGAGGTAACCTCAAATGAACATGACATAGTTACCTTGCCAGCAGTTCCTCTCAGAAGCTCACCATTTTCTTCTGACAATGATCTGTCCAGTTCTGACAACATTTTGTCAGAACTGAAATATATCAGTTGCTGTCGGTTATATATCAGTTGCTGTCAGTTACAGCTGAGAGGAGAACTGATGTGTCTATGTTTCTCTATGGCTCAAGTGGGCAATGTTACAGTTTAACTGTGTGCTGACCAGGAAGCTGTTATGGGGTAATGGCAATTTTCAAAATGGAGGACGGAGAATTCCATTGATCACAGAGGACAAATGGGACGCAGGAGAGGAGAAAGAGATTGAGGAGTAGACTACACAGGAGGCAAGTAGGACTTGTGTATGTTTATTTTGACTTTTAACTTTCAGTTCAGGTTTTCTTTAAAGTATAGCAGCACAAGCTCTATGACAGCACCGCACTCTAAATTCAAGACTGCACCATACGCTCGCTCTTGAAGCATAGCATGCCTTCCTTAGTTACATGCATTGCTTACATAGCAACAAGCATTCCTTTAAATGCCGGCCGCTGCTTTGAAGTATTGTAACCACGATAATTCACTAGCGCAGATGCTACTATGATAATTAACATAATTACTATGTAATTAACTGTATCGTGGTCACGATACTTCAAAGCAGCGGACGACATTTAAAGGAACGCGTGTTGCAGTGTAAGCAACTAAGGAAGGCACGCTATGCTGCAAGAGCGAGCATATGGTGCATCCTTGAATTTAGAGTGCAGTGCTGACATGGAGCTCGTGCTGCTATAGCAGCGCAGCTTTATGAATCAGCCCCATAGTATAATATATACTGCCACAATATATCTTACCCAAATAGTTGGTAGCAAAGTGATTACTAATCATACCAGTCTTACGCCTTGATTAAGGTGAAGATTGGTTATAGATATTACATCCAGAACCCAAAGAATTCATACCTTTGCCAGGCTGATACAATATGCAGTAAGTATAGACCTTTTAAAGACTGTGTCTGGTGTCTAGTGGAATGGCAGGTGTTTCTTGGTTAGCAAAGTAATAGAAGAGACTATAGCAGAGAGGTCTCTGTTTTATTTTAAGTAATAAATGGTGAAACTGACAAACCACTGGACTTTTTTCTTGTCAGAGGGAACAGGACAGTTGAGGAAAGCAAATACCTTTTGGGGTTTGTAAGGTCACATGTTTCTAACTTATCTAAGTAACTACAGCATTGATGCTGTAGGTTCTTAATCTTCGGGTAGTGTTTAGATAAGTCCAAACATACAGTGGGATGCGAAAGTTTGGGCAACCTTGTTAATCGTCATGATTTTCCTGTATAAATCGTTGGGTGTTGCGATAAAAAATGTCAGTTAAATATATCATATAGGAGACACACACACAGTGATATTTGAGAAGTGAAATTAAGTTTATTGGTTTTAGAAAGTGTGCAATAACTGTTTAAACAAAATTAGGCAGGTGCATAAATTTGGGCACCACAAAAAGAAATTAAATCAATATTAAGTAGATCCTCCCTTTTGCAGAAGTTACAGCCTCTAAACGCTTCCTGTAGGTTCCAATGAGAGTCTGGATTCTGGTTGAAGGTATTTTGGACCATTCCTCTTTACAAAACATCTTGTAAGACCTGTCAGAATATCCCCTCACGAATCAGCCCCAATGCCCCAATCTATCACCACACGCTTCACCCTATGTGGCGCGTCCCCGCTTGAACAGGAGGTGAGGAGACAACACCTACCCGACAATCAGTGGCCGGCCACTCACACAGCACCCAATCGGAATGCAGCAATATTCCCTGCCTAAGTGTCAGCTGTATCTCCAGCTGACACAACCAACAGCAGCCCTCTACCATGTCAGCTGACTGGCAGTGTCAGCTGACTACAAGATGCGTCTTCTGAGCGTATAGGACGGGCGCTTGGCTCTATGCGTCCGTCCCCGCTCACTACCTGGATGCGCGCGCACACCCCTGTTGCCATGGACGCTGGGGTTGCTGTGCGCGCGTGAGGGCGGCGCGGTTCCGGAAGTGCCAGAATCCCAGTGATTCCCAGCGGGGACGGCGGCATCGCGGGATCCCCGAGGTAAGTCCCTGACATTACCCCCCCCCCCCTGAGGTGTGGCCCCTGGACACTCTAACCGAGGTTTGTGAGGGAATTTGTCATAAAACTCTTTAATCAATTGATCAGCATGAACCTGTCTAGCAGGAATCCAAGACCTTTCTTCCGGCCCATAACCCTTCCAGTCAATCAGAAATTGTAATGATTTTTTTACAAAACGTGAATCTAGGATTTTCTCTATCTCATATTCAGGTTCACCATTGATTATTACAGGATCTGGGGGAGTATCTGATTGGTCGCAATTAGCAGCAGATTTCCGAAGCGAGACATGAAATGAATCTACTCCCCTGAGGGAATTAGGCATCTTGACTCTATAAGTCACGTCATTGATTCTTTGAGATATAGGGTAAGGACCAATAAATTTAGGTCCCAGTTTGGTAGACGGTTGTCTAAGAGGAATGTTTCGAGTGGATACCCAAACCAAATCCCCAGGAACAAACTGTGATTCGGGAGACCGATGACGGTCAGCGAATGACTTATGTCGCTGCCCTGCCACCTTTAAGTTCTCCTGAACCTGTTTCCAGACCAATTCCATGTGAGCAACCCAATTGTCGAGATCGGGAAGATCAGAGGAAGGTGGAGACAGAGAGCAAAATTTAGGATGCAATCCCGTAACAATTTGAAAAGGAGACATCTTAGTTGAAGCATTTTCAGCATTATTAATAGCAAATTCAGCAAAGAACAGGTAGTCAGACCAAGTGTCTTGACAGTTGGCTACAAAACATCGCAAAAATTGCTCTAAATTCTGATTGGTCCTTTCTGTCTGACCGTTAGTTTCTGGATGGTACCCTGAAGAAAACGATAAAGAAATTCCTAAACACTTACAAAAAGCTTTCCAAAATCGTGACACAAATTGGACCCCCCTGTCAGATACAATATTCTCAGGAATTCCATGTAACTTAAAAATGTTGCAAATAAAAAGTTGAGCTAATTCTTTAGCAGACGGTAATCCTGGCATTGGTATGAAATGGCACATTTTACTAAACCTGTCCACAACGACCCATACAGCAGTATTACCCTGAGAAATGGGCAGATCTACAATAAAATCCATGGAAATATGTGTCCAAGGTTTTAGTGGAATAGGTAAAGGCATTAGAGTACCTTGGGGACTGGTACGTAACACTTTACTGCGAGCACAAACTGAACAAGACTTAACATAAGCACACACATCTCTGCTCAGAGAAGGCCACCAAACAAGTCTTTTTAAGAGAGTAAGTGTTTTCTTCTCACCTGGATGTCCTGTAGTTTTGGACTCATGAAATTGTTGCAAGACCTGTAACCTGAGGTGAGGGGGTACAAAAAGACAATCAATCGGCTTCCCTGGTGGAACTTCCCTTTGAGCAGATTTCAACTTTTCTGAGAGGTCTGGGGACAAACTAATAGCCGCAATGATATATTGTTTAGGAATGATAGTTTCAGGAGACCCGGCCTGCGGATCTGGAACCCCAAAACTACGGGATAGAGCATCCGCTTTCACGTTTTTTGATCCAGGTTTATACGTTATGGTAAAATTGAAACGTGAAAAGAACAAAGCCCATCGAGCTTGTCGAGGATTAAGTCTTTTAGCGTTCTCAATGTATTCGAGGTTTTTATGATCTGTATAAACCGTGACAGGATAAAGGGCTCCCTCTAACCAATGCCTCCACTCCTCAAACGCTAACTTGACCCCCAAAAGCTCTCTGTTACCAACATCATAGTTCCGCTCAGCGGAAGAAAACTTCTTAGAGAAAAAAGCACATGGGTGGAGATACTCAGGAGAACCAGTGTACTGAGAAAGTACTGCCCCTACTCCTAATTCTGAGGCATCTACTTCCAAAATGAAAGGTCGCTGTACGTCAGGATGGGTCAGAACTGGGGCAGAACAGAAGGTTTCTTTCAGCTCTTTAAATGCTGTCTGTGCTTCAGGGGTCCAAATGGAGGGATCTGCACCTTTCTTTGTGAGATCCGTCAATGGGGCCACTCTGAGGGAGAAGTTCTTTATAAATTTTCTATAAAAATTGGCAAAACCAAGGAACCGTTGCAAAGATTTCAGATCAGTGGGTTGGGGCCAGTTCAAAACTGCTGAGAGCTTGGCAGGATCCATAGCTAGACCAGAGCTAGACATAACATAACCTAAAAAGGATACTTCTTGCATTTCGAATTCGCATTTCTCCAATTTAGCATATAAACAATTTTCCCTGAGTTTCTGCAACACCCTTTTTACATGTTCACGATGTTCATCTAGAGAGGAGGAAAAAATCAAGATGTCATCTAAATACACCACCAGAAAGCGTCCTAAATAATCACGAAAAACATCATTAATGAAATCTTGGAACACTGCTGGAGCATTACATAATCCGAACGGCATTACCAAATACTCGTAGTGCCCATCCTTGGTATTGAAAGCAGTTTTCCATTCATCCCCCTGTCTTATTCTTATAAGATTATAAGCGCCCCTGAGGTCTAACTTAGAAAATATCTTAGCCCCGGGTACCTGGGCAAAAAGATCCTCGATTAATGGCAAGGGGTAGCGGTTCTTTACGGTGATTTTGTTTAAACCCCTATAATCAATACAGGGCCTTAACCCACCATCCTTCTTTTCGACAAAGAAAAACCCGGCACCCGCAGGGGAAGAGGAGGGGCGTATGAACCCCTTGTCCAGATTTTCCTTAATATAGTCCTTCATTGCCTGGTCTTCAGGCCCTGAAAGGCTATATAACCTTCCCCTAGGTGGCATGGTTCCTGGAAAAATGTCAATAGGACAATCATAGGACCTGTGTGGAGGTTACTTGTCAGCGGCCTGAGGGGAAAAAACATCAACAAACTCATGATAAACTTCTGGTAACCTCTCCTCCACACTAGTGGCACCCAGACATAAACGTGTGAGACAACCATTTTTGCAATATGAGGACCATCTAACTAATTGACCTGACTGCCAGTCAATAGTAGGATTGTGCAATTTCAACCATGGTAACCCCAAGATGATGGGACTAGAGGGAATATTCAACACATAAAATTTCAGAATGTAGTGCACCAATTTTTACAGAGACACTGGGTGTGACAGAGATTGGCTGACCAGCTTGCAGTGGAGTGTCGTCAATGGCTGTCACATACAATTTTTTAGAAAAAGCAGAAACAGGAATGCCGAGTTCCCGTGCCAAAGATAGATCCATAAAGTTACCTGCAGCTCCACAATCAATAAACGCTTGACCTTGGTAACTCTTACCACCCCACACAATATTAATAGGCAATAACACACGGTCATATTTAAGAGGAAATACCTGCTCGCTTAGGTGAGTTTCCTCGGCCTCACCTAAGCGCTGGAGTTTTCCTGTTTCTTCCTTTTGATGGGACAGTCCTGAGCATAATGCCCCGAGCCCCCACAGTAGAGGCATAATCCCTCTTTTCTCCTCCTAGCTTTCTCGACCACAGAAAGCCTAGAAACACCTAGCTGCATAGGTTCAGGATCATCAGAGGGGGCTGAGGAAGGAACAAAAACAGGAACAGGAGCTGGAGGAACTGACAATGACCATGCTGGTTTAAAAGGTGAGGATCTTTCCTGACGTCTCTCCCTGAGATCAATCTGGATGGAAAGTTGGATCAATTCCTTCAAAGTGGCAGGGACTCCCACCCTGGCCAATTCATCCTTTAATTGCTCTGAAAGTCCTAACCTGAACTGATATTTTAAAGCTGCATCTTTCCATGCCGTGTCCCCGGACCAATGGCGGAACTCAGTCACGTATTCCTCCACCGGCCGCCTGCCTTGACGGAGAGCTTGAAGAGCAGTCTCGGCAGATGCTCCTTTACCAGGATCCTCATAAAGTTCAGCTAAGGCCTCAAAGAGTGTGGTGGTACTGGTAAGCGCTGGATGTTGTTGTTCTACTAGCCGAAGCGCCCAGGCCTGGGGTTCTCCCTGTAGTAGAGAAATGATTGCTCCCACTCGAGTATTTTCACTGGCATAGGTTCTGGGGAGAAGTGAGAAATGCAGAAAACATGCCCTCTGAAAAAGTCTGAATTTTGAACGATCTCCAGAAAACCTCTCTGGTAAAGGAAGTCGGGGTTCTGGCACTTGATGGTCAAGAGGTTGCACATGCGCAGGTGCAGCCTCAACTGGTGGAGGCAGAGCAGGTGCGGGCGCGGCCGCGGCCGCAAAAACCGGAGTGGGAGGAGTTCCTGGAGCACGTAGCTGTTCCTGAATCTGTGAATAGCTTTTCTGAACTTCTTCCACAGAAATTCTAAGTTGAGCCACCAGGTCACAGAGGGCCTCCATTTGAGAACAATCCTCGTCAACGTCCATAGCCGAGTTTGGGGAGTTTAGGGCCCGTGATAATGTAAGACCTGTCAGAATATCCCCTCACGAATCAGCCCCAATCTATCACCACACGCTTCACCCTATGTGGCGCGTCCCCGCTTGAACAGGAGGTGAGGAGACAACACCTACCCGACTTCGGTTACACCCAGGCCTTAAGTGTGCAAAGTATTGGGGCTGAATGCAGGGTGAGCGAATAAACCTCCAGGCCAAACAGGATAAGAGGTAACACAGTCCAGAACAATCCTAGGTCATACACAGTGGCTCAAAAGTATAGAGGTACAAAAGGAGCAAGCGATATCAGGGTCAGAGTCCAGGCAGAGGTCGATACAGGCGGCAATCAAAGAGTAGTCGATATTCCAGGCAAGGGTCAGTTCAGGCGGCAATCAAGAGTAATCGATATTCCAGGCAAGGGTCAGTTCAGGCGGCAATCAAAGAGTAGTCGATATTCAGGCAATTCGGTACACAGAAAATCCACAGCAATAAGTCACACCCAGCAAGCATAAGCAAAAGCTATCACGGGCAACGTGCTAGTGAGGAAGCAAGATTTAAATACATTCACTCACCCAATCAGTGGCCGGCCACTCACACAGCACCCAATCGGAATGCAGCAATATTCCCTGCCTAAGTGTCAGCTGTATCTCCAGCTGACACAACCAACAGCAGCCCTCTACCATGTCAGCTGACTGGCAGTGTCAGCTGACTACAAGATGCGTCTTCTGAGCGTATAGGACGGGCGCTTGGCTCTATGCGTCCGTCCCCGCTCACTACCTGGATGCGCGCGCACACCCCTGTTGCCATGGACGCTGGGGTTGCTGTGCGCGCGTGAGGGCGGCGCGGACCCGGAAGTGCCAGAGTCCCCGTGATTCCCAGCGGGGACGGCGGCATCGCGGGATCCCCGAGGTAAGTCCCTGACACATCTCTAGTTCATTCACATTTGATGGCTTCTGAGCATGGACAGCTCTCTTTGATATTGTAGGTCTATGGTGCTGGTCTGTGGGTTGACTCTGACTGTTCTCACCATTCGTCACTTCTGTTTATCTGAGATTTTTCTTGGTCTGTCACTTCGAGCCTTAACTTGAACTGAGCCTGTGGTCTTCCATTTTCTCAATATGTTCCTAACTGTGGAAACAGACAGATGAAATCTCTGCGACAGCTTTCTGTATCCTTCCCCTAAACCATGATGGTGAACAATCTTTGTCTTCAGGTCAAATTAATGCACCTACCTAATTTTATTTAAACAATTATTGCATACTTTCTGTAAATCCAATAAACTTCATTTCACTTCTCAAATATCACCGTGTGTGTCTCCTATATGATATATTTTACTGACATTTTTTATCGTAACAACCAACGATGTATACAGGAAAATCATGACAATTAACAAGGTTGCCCAAACTTTCGCATCGCACTGCAGGTTCTGCTCCAGACTGTAACTCAGTTGGGCAGTCATAAATCCATTATGGTGGAAGAGTGTCAGAACTTTGTTTTAATCAATGATGTCAGAGTATTCATGGAAGGCAGTAGGTACTGCTTCTTCTTACTAAATCAGTGCAGAGCAAATTTCCAATTTATGCAGGGTGAAAATATTGCAGTAGTGTGAAAGGAAGGAGAGATTCTGAGTGGATCAATCTATCTGGAAATTTCAGACCAAGGCTTTCAAAAAACCCCAATGTCCAGTAGGGGCTCGAATCAGGACAGAGAAGGTTTCCTTAGAGATAAGAGAATACCCAACCAGCTCAGGGTGACCCAGAACCACAAGGAAAGTATAGGGGACTAAAAGAAACAGAAAAGCCTTCTTACCAAAAAGCGCCGCTCAGTGTAATTTCCCTTCTTAAAACTGAAGGTATTTGTGATAATTCAGCTTTAAATGAGAAAACTGTGGTTTCCCACAATGCATCACTACTGAATATGCAAATTATGTCTTTGCCATGAAGCCATCAAGCCAGGCTTACATCCAGAACCGCTGGTGTATAGAAAGCCTATAGCTTATAAATTTGACAGAGCCACATCAACCCCACATCAAGATAAGGAAAGACTTGATGGTTGTTCAATCTGGTTATCAAATGGAAAATACGTGTTTTCAAATGCAGGAAAGTAGCTGAAGAGAAGTGAGAGGTGTGATTTCCATAAAGCATGCTCCTGAGTGTATTACTGCTAAGGGTTCATGGTTTTTTTTAAGGCCCCGAAGAGACTGGAGGTTGGAGGTTTGAGTAGAGGTGAGCAAAGCTGAGAAAGGCAGAATGGGGATAAGGGGTTCTCCATATCCTGGGATCTTACAGACCAGTGGCAACGGAAGTGTCCAGCAGTGAAACATTTAAGACCCAAGTTGCCATTTTTGTGGTGCAGGTGCTCCTCTTAAAGGGAACTTAAACTGAGAAGGATGTGGATTTTTCCTTTTAAAATAATAACAGGTGTCTGATTATCCTGCTGATCCTGTGTCTCTAATACTTTTAGCCACAGCCCCTCAACAAGCATGCAGATCAAGTGCTCAGACTGAAGTCAGACTGGATTAGCTTCATGCTTGTTTCAGGTGTGTGATTCAGCCACTACTGCACCTAAAGAGATCAGCAGAGCTGCCAGGCAACTGGTATTGTTTAAAAGGAAAAATCCAAATCCCTCTCAGTTTAGGTTCCCTTTAAGTCAGAATAGGCTGTATGAGGTTCAGAATCATCTGTAGAAACTGTTATGGCAGAAGAAGCCAGAAGTTTTCAAGGTACAAATCTGGAGAAGAAGGGAACCTGGTAGGCTGTTTGTTTAATCTAAAGGTGGCCACACACCATACAATATTTTTAAAATATCTGTTCAATTCAAGAAATGTAATACATTTTTCTGACTGATTGCATCATTTCAAAAAACACACACATATGTAAAATTTTTCCCCAATTATGATACAAATGATTGGACTCTGAGAAAATTGCTAGGGTGTGCATATTAATAAATTGACAATCTAACACACATCATACAATCTTGAGAAAAATTGAAGAAAGATTTCCAGCATTCTGAATCGATAAAAATCGGAAAAAACGGGAAATCCGTTTGGATTTCGAATGAAAAAAAAAGCTTTTTATTTTTTCGGTAGATCCGATCATATTTATTGAATTGTCGTAAAACCGGATCATTTTATTGTATTGTGTGTGGCCACCTTATAGGGACTCCGAGCTCTAAAAATAAATGAAATTGGTACTTACCTGGGGCTTTCTGCAGCCCACCGTAGGTCGGGAGGTCCCCTGGCGTGGTCCTGGCTCCTCTCCCAGTCCCTCCGCCGCATACCGCACCACCGACACCCGGGCTGGGCGTCAGGCTCCCACTTCCTGAACCGGGACACTCTTCGTCATCACGTCGGCCGGCGTGACAGTACTGCATATGCGCGATTTAACCGCGCATGTGCAGTACTGTCACGCCGGCCGCCGTGATGACGTGCAGCAGCCAACGTGATGACGAAGAGCGTCCCGGTTCAGGAAATGGGAGCCTGACGCCCAGCCCGGGTGTAGGCGGTGTGGTATGCGGCGGAGGGACTGGTAGAGGAGCCAGGACCACGCCAGGGGACCTCCCGACCTACGGTGGGCTGCAGAAAGCCCCAGGTAAGTACCAATTTAGTTTATTTTTAGAGGTCAGGGTCCTTTTAACTGTGGCTTCCAAAGCTTGTGGTCAATCTGCAGGGCACCTTGCACTGTTGGAGATGTTGTAAGGCTGATTCAGCTGAAGCAGATCTTCTCAGCGCACAGTGTTGAGTTGGGTGCCATTTTAGCTACAATGCTATAGTCCGTGGCCTGTGCAAGGGTAATTCAGGGTGCCAGCAATTGCTGGACCCCTAATTATTTCTCCCTCCGAGTTACTACGACTAGTCTAGTGGCTGGATGGTGTAATGGTTAAGGGCTCTGCCTCTGACATAGGAGACCAGGGTTCGAATCTCGGCTCTGCCTGTTCAGTAAGCTAGCACCTATTCAGTAAGGGACCTTAGGCAAGTCTCCCTAACACTGCTGCTGCCTATAGAGCGCGCCCTAGTGGCTGCTGCTCTGGCGCTTTGAGTCCGCCAGGAGAAAAGCGCGATATAAATGTTATATGTCTTGTCTTGTCTTGACTAATTTGCCTCTCAATGGCATTTAATTCCCAATTAAGAAAATAGGTCTTGTATGCATTTTATCATACTTGTTCTGTGAAATGAGGATGTGCAAAAAAGAATAAAATTGTAGAAATTTCAAAAAAGTTAGAGCTAAACAGAAGTCACCTTTCAGTAATTTAATTACAGTACACTTAAATGTTGTTTATTCTGTGAGTTACTAGATTTTTGTTAACATCTTTTCTTTTTGCATTACCTAATGAGAAATCTAAATGAGGGCATTTTCCCAAAGGCTTGCATGCATCATCTATTCAGTAAGGCATTAAAATGCGCCATCTGTATTTTTCTTGCTGTTCTTTCATTGCCATAGGACTTTCTCACTTTTTAACTTTCAGTAAGCAAATTGTATTATTACTTGTCTCCACTAGAGGGCAGCGTTCTCTTTACAGTTCCTCTCCTAGTGAAGAAGAATTCAGAGCTTTGCCAGGCCGATACAATATGCAGTAAACGTGCTGCTCACCTGTTCGTTCCAGGCATATTGTCTAATGGAATGCTGCATTGTCGGCTCAGCCCATTAACAGGACTCCTCACAATGCTCCAGTCAATTTCTCTGTGACCTGACTACATTGTATTAGCAGGTGGATGGTAATGTCTATAACAAAATACCTCCGGAACGTAAGAAACCAAGTACATAATAATATACTGTAAGGTAAAAAGACAACAAGCATCATGTCAATTGGGATGATTTAGTAAAGGAATCATTTTCACCCTATGGTGTTCTCTTCAAATACTCAATTAGGTTCAGGTGAACATTCTTTTTCATATTTCACCGAAACTGGATGTTGAATGTGAACAAATAGGCTGAAAATAGATGCAATTCCCTACTTTAGTAAATAAGCTGCATTCACCTGGGGTCAATGTACCCTCTATACTCTTATTCACTGTATTCTGTGACCTTGTGTTGAAAAACAAGTATTTTTTTTCTGTGCTATAATTAGTATAAGATGCAGGAAAAAATGTTGATTTATGAGATCTATAGCAAAAATAGAGTTTTCACTCACAGTAATCACAATCGTTCATTTTACCAGATGTGAGGTGAGACCTGATTAGGTGATTAATGTGAGCAACAGCTGAACTTTGCTATTTTTTCCATTATGACATGCATACACTGATAACAGTTGAAATACATTACAGCTATACTTTGACATATATTAATACACTAGAGGAAGGCTAGGTATTTAAAAAATATTGCTTTAATTTTTGCATTCAGCATAACCATGTATAGCATTGGATAAAGTTTTTTTTATTGAATAAATAATTGACCTTAATACCAGATCATATTATGCATTTTAGCACTAAAGCAGTTCAGCTGGTAATACATTTTTACTCTATAGCCATCTGAATTCAAAATATTTTAGTAATTAAATATATATTTACTATTTGACAAAAATGAGAAAATACAGTATTGTTCAAATTATTACACAATTAATTTAAAAAAATAAAGAAAAGAAGTACTGTACAACCATCTTAAAGAATTACAAAATATTTATAATACTGCACTGTACGTTTATATGAAACTAAAATATATGTAGAACATATAATCGTATAGCCTTCAAAATATTATTTGTTGTTATTCAACTATATAATAAAAGCGGCAAAATACAGTTTTAAATATGTTCATATTAAAATATTTATCACTGTATGTAAATATAGTCTCCCAAGGAAATAACACCAATCAGGACTTTGTAGACTGTCTTAAAAAATAAAATAGAATAAAACTGAAAAGAATTGTGGCCACTTATGGAGCAAGTGTGTAAGATAGCGGTTGATTTGCATTTCTTTCAATGCATTCAGATATTGGCCTCAATTCACTAAGCATATCTCCTGTCTTTAATAACTCTTCTAGAGTTGTTACCATGGTGATAAGGCATGTAGTATTCAGGAAACATTTTACCCCAGGCAAACCTAAAGTTAACTCTTCTGTCTTTAAGTTAACTCTTCAATCCTTAAAATAACTCCAGAGTTAAAGACAGGCTGTTCATTAACTGCATGTGAAAATAACTACAGAGGAGGTAAATTAACTACAGAGGAGGTAAATTAACTACAGAGGAGGTAACGTAAGGAATGAAGAGGTAAGATAACTCGCTCACTGTGTGGAGGTAAGTTTTCTCTTGCCTTATTATCTCCAGCATGATCTTAGTGAATTGAGACCAGTCTTTTATCCTTTTACTCACTGTTATTTAGTAAATAAGCCACATGCAGCTTTCTTGGTTCTGCTGATGGGTGCAGTGGTTGAGCATAAGATTAAGGGGTGTGTCACATAGACAATCACATGCTTCTGCTGTTTTAAATTGCTACTGTAATCAGGACTTTTACTAATTATATAAGCATACCATAGGCATACTTATTATCAAGACCAAGCAGTCCACGTCTGACATCAATGTATATGTTTTCCATAACTGTTGCTGGTAAGTTTATAAACTGACCTGAGTTTTAAGTGGTTAAAATAACTCTGCTATTCTGGAAAGAGTTGAGTTTACTGACTTGTTTGTTGAAACAAGTAAAATAAGTTGTAAATGAATACGCTTTTAAATGAAGTCAACAAGTGTACAATGTGTATGACATTTACTTCCATATCATTTTCATGAAGTATTCTCACACCATTAACAGGCACAGAACTGATTTGCTAATAGATGGAAGTGCTGTCACTTAAGGTTGATGTGGCATTCAACTAATATCTGCCCTTGGAGAGAAAAAGAGAAAAAAAAACAATATATATATATATATATATATATATATATATATATATTTATATATATATATATATATATACTTTGACTGATATGGCATTTTTTCATATACGAGTTATTTCCAAAGCAAGAGATATTAATTAAAATACATACATGATTATGAAGTAATGAGTTGAATAAAAAATTATCTCGACTCATTTTCTGATTATGTTAATTGTTAAAAACCCTTCAATCACGCCGCTGCAGTCAATGGGTTTTAATGTGAAATTAGTGGGCTCTTGATAGCTTCCAGACCAGAATAATTCTGCCGCTGTAGCCATCAATCCTAATAACAAGTGTCAAAGAGAGGCGAAATTGGGGGTGATTTCCCTATCAACTCGTTCAGTGCAAATACTCCTAGCCTAGCCTGAATCTACATTTCTCTCTAATGAGTGCCCTTCTGTGGACCTGCAGTTTGTCATTCAGCTGAACCCCGTTTTTTTAATTTTAAAAGATGAATACATTTTAAAGTACGAGATTCATTTTATAGATTGGTATGATTCTATGTTTTAAACATGATTTATTTTTTATAGCTCAGCCGCAAAGGAGAGGTGTCTTTCATTTGTTGTGAAAGGGGGATTTTCTTGGCTCATAGAATGGTTTGCAGGTGCAGGAGATGAAATGAAATCCCATTGTGAAATCTGCTGGATTGTCTTTCCTTTTGACTTTCTGGAGGTGTGTACGAAAGAAGGTGCAACCTCTGTAATCCTCTTTTGACACTCATCCATAATGCAAGCGAACTGATTTGCTCGCAAGAGGTGATACTGCTTTATGGAACACCAGTTCAGCTGGCACATATGTTCCCACAAAGCCGGTACAATGCCAAGAACCTCACAGGAAATCAGACGCCTAGCAAACCTGTTTACCGCGCCATCCAGCTGGTGACATGCCCTCTTTGACTTACAAACGTTATGTTTGAATTATCTGAGGAAATGTAAAGAACCTGCTTTATACGGTTCATTTATTTCTAAATATTGCTTTACATCTCTGGGAATTTTATTGGAATTATATACATTAAATAAAGGTTTAAATTAAGCAAGATGCAAGTAATATATGAGTTTAATTATTTCGTTACATTTAAATTAAATGTATAACTAGATTATATTAAATATAGACAGGTCCTAAGGACTGAACCCCATATAGTTACACGTCATTACTGAACATGTTCTGGCACAGCTATATATATTTATTATCATTCACTAATGCACATATGTCTACTATGGATGTCTATGTACTAGCCATGCATGTTTGTATCTCACATAGTGCCATGGAGCTTGATAGCATTATAATAATAATTAGAAGTGGAAATGGTAATGGTAGATAACACAGTAACTGAAGAAGTGTTGTTTAGTATATAGGTGTCACTGGAAGTGAAGAAATAATATTTTGCCGTCAGGGTGATGTCTGTCAGTTGGCAAGGGAAGGGTTAATCTGCGTCTCAGGTGACCCTCTCATCTGTACAGCATAATAAAACATTGTGCCTGCTATGTGTCCCCTATTTGCATGCTCCTGCGGCTGAAGATCATTTTAATAAATAACAGTGACAGAGAGCACACATTTAGTAGGGTTGTCGCCAGCATTTAAAAGCCAATAGAGTTTATAATTCTACTCTATCATTTCTTATTGATTAGAGTAATCAAGATAAAAAGCTAGCCGGGCTGAGAGAAGCTCAGCATATGATTAAACATAAGAGTCAGTTAATTCTGGAGCAGGAGGATTGGTGGCTGCCCTGAAGAGTTCATTTGCATGAAATGTTGAGCCTTGTAACAAGAGGACAAAAATCACTAATTAGGACCGCAGAGCGTCTCCATCTCTTTGAGCAGCTTTCAAGAACTGAAGTGAAAAAAAAATCCGTTCACACTCGGGCAGTGCAGCTTAGAGGATGCCATAGACTCCTGTTTGCACAGTAATACTGTCACTTCCTCTATAGGAGCTGCTGGCTATGAGTGCAAGGTATCACTACAAGGGACTGCTTTACTAAATCTGTATATATACATAAAATAGCTGTTGTAAGAATTGTATCATTTTGAATCACATACAGTATATCTTCATTTAAGGTAGCCATACACATGATACTTTAGTCTGCAGATGGCAAGCCTCCGCGTGCTTTATACTAAATAACCTCCTTTCCGCTGAAAAATCTCAACTACTTGATATAAAACCGAGATATGGTAGTGATATGGTATAAGGTATGTTGCCATAGATGGATGATATTGATTGTCAGTTAGGTGCAGCAGGCCTTGAACTGGGTGTCGATCAAAGTTAGCTGTCTATAGGTTTAATTTAGGTAACAAACCATTGTTCAAATGACCAGATTGAATTGAGCACATTCGATTGGATGAAATGTCAATAAGTTATTTTATTTCTCCTGTTTTGATTTTTGTGGCTTAGGGCCTCTGGAGGTCAGGGGGCCGTAGATATATTGAAAGGGTATCTCTAGGAATTGTTCTCCACATGGTAAGATGTGGTCTGTTTGATATATCAGAACTATGGATCGGTTGCAGTGAGTCTGTGTGCTTTGTGTCTTGGGCATTGCTAAATAAGCACTGCACAATGATTTTCTAAAGCATGATATTAACCTTCACCCTGACTATATCTAAGGCCACGTGGCCGAACACTAACCTTTCCCCATGCATAAACCTAAGTAGCATGTCACATAGCTGACTCTGCTGTGTGACATGTTACTGCAACCTTTCTCTAGAGTCACTGATATGTTGTATATCTCTATCCAGTGTCTGGATAGTGTAATGGTTAAAGTGAACCTAAAGTCACTTAAAACAAACGAGATTAACTCACCTGGGGCTTCCCTCAGCCCCCTGCAGAGGATCGGTGCCCTCGCAGCTCCGCTCCGATGTCCCAGGACCCGCCAGCGAGCACTTCCGGTTTGGCCGTCACCGGCCGACAGGGATGGGAACGCGAGTGATTGTTCGCGTTCCCAGCCTGTATATCGCCCCCTATGCTGCTATTGCGACCTCCTGGCCGCAATAGCAGCATAGGGGGCGATATACAGGCTGGGAATGCGAACAATCACTCGCGTTCCCATCCCTGTCGGCCGGTGACGGCCAAACCGGAAGTGCTCGCCGGCGGGTCCTGGGACATCGGAGCGGAGCTGCGAGGGCACCGATCGTCTGCAGGGGGCTGAGGGAAGCCCCAGGTGAGTTCATCTCGTTTTTTTAAGTGACTTTAGGTTCACTTTAAGGGCTCTGCCTCCGACACAGTCAACCGGGGTTTGAATCTTGGCCCTTCCTGTTCAGTAACCCAGCTCCTATTCAGTAAGGAGACCTTGGGCTCAACTCCCTACTGAGGGACTGCCTACTGAGAATGCCCCAGTGGCTGCAGCTCTGGTGCTTTGAGACCACCATGAGAAAAACACAATATAAATGTTATTTGTCTTGTCTATCAGATATAATGTGTAGCTAATAGTGGACTTGCCTTGGGAGTAACTGTTACCGACGATACTATTTATTATTATTATTATTGATTTATAAAGCGCCAACATATTCCATGGCACTGTACATAGTAAGAAACAAACAAGGGGTACAAAATAATACAGACAATGGTATGCACCAATATACGAAATACAGAGTTGGTACAAAATACAGAATCGGTATAAAATACAGAATTGGTAAGTACAGTGACAAAATAAATATGAATAAATGTGTAGCAAATTCCAATACATAAAAGGGTGACAATATTTCTAAATGAGCACTGCCTCTTTCAACAACATACAGTCAAGCGCTGAGCTTATGTTTTCTGTATTGTTGCTCATAGGATGTCTGCAGTATTTACAGTATACAAAGTTCCATTATAGTTTGTGGGTTCTCTGAGGAAGCAGGAAGTTGGCCAAGAAACATGTTAGGTTTCACCAAACAAACTAACAGTAACCAAGCTGGAATCTCTGAACATATATTTTTTTAGCCAGGTTTTTCACAATATAAGAAATCCTGAAACATTTTTTGGTGCTTAAAATGTAAGATAAATGTAGCCTGTTAATATATACACATAATAATACACTTGTATAATCACAATTTAAGCCATATACTTTCAGTTTATATTTTCTGTGGGTCCAAGCCATTAAATTCTGTTTTATAAGTTTTGGGTCCTGCGAGAGAAGAGCGCTTTACAAATGTTTTATTGTCTGACAACCTTTCTTCTGACTTACGATGCAATATCAGTGACCATTAGTCACAATTGTGTTTTGATATGTTTAAATACAATAATTTAACGCAATTCATTGGGTAGATGATTTCTGGGGAGCTATTTACTGTTTGGCAGGTCAATATCATTTGGTTGGTACCAAGTCCTATGTGTGGGTGACAGAAATGAGTCTGTATATTAAATCAATTCTGACATGTACTTAATGTGAAAATGCTGGCAGCCAAGGCCTATATTGTCATGATGACTTTTCAGTGAATAATGTGACACCAGTTAAATGGCTGTTGTCAGGTATATAAAAAGATAGTGAATGAATTTGTCATAAGAAATTGGTGTGATGAAACAATATATATATATATATATATATATATATATATATATATATATATATATATATATATATATATATTATCATTATTGTTGTCAGCATCTTACATGTGTTATCACAACCTTTTAGGTAATGCCAGCTGTCTGTTAGGTTGGTATGTGTGGTGGCCGGTAGGAAGTATTTTATTGTGGCCAATCCATGCTAAGTTAGTACAGGTCAAAGCTGGCAATTTTCTGAGAAGAGTGACATAATGGAGAGCATGTGTTTAATTTGGAACTATATTATTACAACAGCAAATAGAAAAATGCATCTTAATAAGTCAAAAGTAAATTTTTGAATGCAGAATATACCAGGACTTCTACATTTTCCTGTAGCAGCTCATATTCCACTAACAGCAAACTTTAATTACAGTGAGTTAAAATAGACACCACCTACTTATGAGAAATGATTATCTATAAGATAAAAACCTTAACATGAACCTGAGGTGAGAGTTATTTGGAGGCTGCCATATGCGTTTCCTTTTAAAGTGGACCTGAACTCTTGCACGGGACACAAGGAAAACATAATATAAATGTACCCTGTATGTATTTAAAGAGTTTAGCCTGTGTAATCCCCCCTCATTTTTGTTGAATCACTAGTTCTAATTTGGTCTCCCCCCGTGTCACATGACTGCCTATGGCAGATAAGCCCATTTGAAAGCACAGGCTGTAAACAATATGTCTGCTTCCATGAATCAGGAAGTAGAAACTGTGCAGATTTATTTTAGGATTTGTATCCGGTGTAACAAAGAAATGGTGTTTTCTTTGTTTAATAGTTATTATGCTGTTGTGTATCTTTTAGAGCAGAGTGGAGTCCTGAGTTCAGGTCCACTTTAAGCAATACCAGTTGTCTGGCTGTCCTGCTGATCCCCTGCCTCTAATACTTTCAGCCACAGACCCTGAACAAGCATATGCAGATCAGATGTTTTTGACATTATTGTCAGATCTGACAAGATTAGCTGCATGCTTGTTTCAGGTGTACTTCAGACATTACTGCAGCCAAAAAGATTAACAGGGTTGCCAGGCAACTGGTATTGTTTAAAAGGAAACAAATATGGCAGCCTCCATATTATTCCTACCTCAAGTTCACTTTAACATGTTAAATCCACCAGGTGAAATTAATTGGGATTAGCAAATCTCAACTTTTAGCAAATGACCTGGTTGGGCAGTATTTGTTCAGTGATTTTTTTAGCCCCAACATCTGTTTCCTGGTACTGATAATTTCCATGTTAGAAATACTTATCTCTCATCAATGTGTGCAGTGCGTTTTCAAAATGGGTTCCTGGCAATCTGTTGCAAATTATGGGTTCAGGTTCATTAACAAAACATATCTCATAACTTATCTCTCCATACCTATTTCTCACCTTCTCTATACAATTTCTTTTCAGCACTTTTGAAGCATAAAAATCACAGATTATACATTTTTCCTAATTAACTTTAAGCAGAACTATAGGCAAATTGTCCTCTCTGCTGTGCAAATTAGCCACTTCATGAAGACCTAAACAGGGAGCACTGAGAGGATTGTCAGAGGATTGTCTTCTTATCATATAGCTGCAGAACTGAACAGTAAAGTCCTTGAACAATATAATTGCTATGTGTTTATTTCAGCAAAGCCAGTACCTAAACATCTCTGCATAATCACAGGAAACCTTAGTTTTATCACCAAAAACACTACAACTGAATTGAATTATATACTATTTCCTTGCAAAGACCATTCTTAATAATGCTGCTCTGCAAACTTGGGGGACTTGCTTTTGTACACAAATAATGTCATCTGTGTAGAAATCACAGCTGTATCAATAAATAGTATGTCAAGTTGGCAACATGTTTTTTATAGTGTGCTATGCCAGACTATAGTTCCCCTTTAAGTGGATCATCAATCTCCAGGTAACTCAAAAGTGTCAACTAGTAGAAAAACACCAGGACAGTGTTTAGGTCACTTATTAGGTAACCACTTTCTAGGTTTGTCACGTTAGACATGCAGCAGCAATGACCGGTGGTAAAGAACCTATCCATGTTGCGTCTTAGCATGGCGATTGTCGTGCTTAGATGCAACTACATGGAGGGCTGCCCACCCACTCCCTGTGCCGAGCACTAGCACTGCCTTCAGCTGCTTGTGTAAAAGAGGCCTAATAGGCTTTATGAACAAACTATGATGAACAGATAAGGTTCGAGAATTCAGTTAAAAAGTTTTGGGAATATAGGCCTAATGGCGCAAACAGAAACAGATGCAGAGATTATGTTATTGCAATATGATGTGATTATGATCACTGATAGGCTTAGCTAAATATACGTTATGTTGTGTTATATGGTGTTTTTCTTATATGCTTCAATGTGAAAATGGATACCTCTAGGTATGCAGAATAGCTTGCAAAAAGCCTAGCATGTTTGACAAAGTTAGTTAGTGTCTATTGTTGTGGCTTGTGTTTTCAATTTCTAAACGGGAGTTTTTAGAGCAATAATTTCAATTTATAAAACATCAGTTGGTAAACTTTAGGGCTGTTGCCGGTTTGCTGAGTTTTTCAATGTGATTACGATCACATGCAATTTGCACAATGCAGCTAAAGCGATTAACAATTGAAATCATGGGACCTTTTCTAATAAATGCATGGCGATTGCCCTGCATTTTTCCATGATTGGAAGCATTGGGCCTGTTGCATTTTGCCTGCAATTCTCATAGACATGAAAAAAGCGCACTCGTGGAAAAATTGCATTTCAAAATCGTGAATGAGGTTGCCTTGCATTTGCAATTACGTTTGCATATTGCAGTGTAAAGGAGCACTAATACAACATTTGAAACAAAACTGAAGAAAAGCTAGTGTCATTTCCCATTAAATACTTAAATATAGTTTTGTGATTTCCATATTGATTGCGAACATGTCTGTGATTTATCAGGCTTCTTAGCAGTGATGCTGAACCTGCTCATCCTTCCTGCTAACAAAAATAATGCATGCAATATATGTACGGTACATCATGTTACATAGGGTGCTTGCAAGAATCCCCTTTGTTAACCAGACACCAGCAGATGAGAACAGAAGGACAGAATTTATAAACACACATCTACAATAATTCCCAAACAGCACATCTATACTATACACAAAACATACAGTCCAGTCCAGTTACCTGTAAGTTTCTGGGATGAGGAGGAAAGCAGAGCACCTTGAGAGATCATACAATCACCATACATATACTGTCCTAGTTGTGATTGGTCTCCAGGCAAGAGTGCTAACCACTTAATCACTGTAGCACCCCAGAATACAAGCGTTACTTTAGTACTGAGTGCAGAACATGTTTTTTGAACTGGTAAAGTGTGTGAAGGACCTCTTAACAAGTTTATCAATGGGTGGATTTGTTCCTGAAGTGGGAAAACCAAGGATACACAGAAAACATCTGCTTGCTGCAAATTGTTGCAATCTGCCACATATGTCAGTACAAGGAATCTAATCCACACATCCCTAATTACAATTGTGTTATTGGCCAATTGCGGTATGTCCAAGTGCTCTTTTGTAAGTGACAGACTCTCTTAAAGGGGAACGAAACTTTTCAAATTAAATTGCTTCCCAGGTAATCAGTCCTCTATTGGAACAGACAGTGGAAATGTAACGTTTTGTGGCATAAATCCTTGTACAGGATGCATTTATTCCTCCCAGTTTAAGCTGATACGGTTAAGACCCAGAGCAAGTGACAGTTTAAACAATGGTTGCTCTGAGATTGTAGTTGTGAACAATGGAAGGTCAGATATATCAGTGATTCATATTTTCTGGACCTCAACAAAAAGCCAGTTGTACCAACAAACCAGAGAGAGGTCCTTGAACACGGGCGCCAATTATTTTATGAAAAATATCCATAAAACAGTGTAGGACTTGAAACATTTCTGCTACTCTGCCTTTTGTTTTATGCTGAGCTGTTTTCTCTACTTGATTTTAGTCCTTCTTTAATGTTCTACCCATTGCCTTTTCCCAGGATAGCACACAAGTGTAAAACTGACCTCCTGAAAGAAAAATCAGACTCCAGAATGTCTCAACAAAATGTATTCTGAAGTGTGTAATCCGCTTTTCCAAGTTAGCAGGTTAGGAATATAGATGTAAGGTGCAGATTAGATAACATGTATGAAAGGTGAAGAGGTTAAGTAGCAGGCCTCTCCGTTGACCAGTGTTCTGCTTTCTAACCTCACATCTGGCATTCTCCTACTGCTAAACTATGCCAGGATGGGGCAAATCTGCCTCTGCCCTTTTTACGGGTCACCCAGCATCAACTTGCGGAAAGCCAAAGAAAAGACCCAATAGAAGTTACGTGGCTTTTCCTCAACACACTGGAATATTTTAAGATAAAAACGGCACTATAACAATAGCCAAAAGACATCAGTTGAAAATATAAGAAATAAAGCAGAGAAAACTGAGCTAGGCAGTAATAGTATTTATACAAGCCCATCCAAGGAGTCATTGTGTAATAAGCATTTCTGCACAATAAACAAAGGCTGAAAGATCTATTCATATTCTGAAGCCTTTTTAGTATATGCATCTGACCTGACAGAATACTATTCAATCCTTTCTTTGAAACTATCACTGACAAAACCTAGTAAGGTTTTATATAAACCACTATAGAAATGACAGAGCTATTGGAGGGAGCTCAGGTTTCTTACTGTGATAAAGGTGTCATTTCAGTCCAAACATTTGTTCAGTTTATGACACATGATTGTTAACTTTCCTCCCTCGCGACTGCAAATTGCATATGTGCTGCAAAACATTTTTGAAAGCACAAAGGTAAAATCTGAAAGAAATAAAATATTTTGCTATGAATGAAGTTGTTTCGGTTCCCTAAACCAATCAGCCCAAAGAACACTTGACATGAGCATTGTCTGCTGGGAATCCTCGCTCACATTGGGCCGCCTTGGCTCACAAGTGCGGGGATCAGAGCCTTATTTGGGATAATTGTAGGTGTCAGCGTGTAAATGCTTGCAGACTCTTAAAAAGTCGTGCTGTTTCGTCTTTTCATATCCTGCAGCTATTTAGTCGGCGGATCCCTGCACATATAAACAGGAAGGTTTTCTGGGAAATCCTTGCTTTTGGGTAATGTGCATGTGTAAAATTAAGTAATGTAATGGGGCGGAATAAGGAGTTTATTTTCAGGGAAATAGATCGCTGCTAGTAGGGAAAGAGTTAGATTTCCTAGGATGTGTTGTTAGAGTTTCTCAGATGAAACTCCCACATAGGGAGTCCGGCAATATAGGGTTGATTCACAAAACGTATCTTATGAATTATCTCTCCGTATCCGGTTTTCACTTTATCTATAAAACTATTTCAGCACTTAAAATGGACATTGAGTGAGAATAAACTCATGTGATAAACAAAACAACACAGACACAGAACATTGATATCACGCTTTTCTCCTGGCGTACTCAAAGCGACAGAGCTGCAGCCACAAGGTGCGTTCTATAGGCAGTAGTAGTGTTAAGGAGTCTTGCCCAAGGTCTCCTCACTGAATAGGTGCAGTCTCCTACTGAATAGGTGAGGACTTACTCAACAGGAAGAGCTGAGATTTAAAACCTGATTGCCTGTGTCAGAGGTGGAGCCCTTAACCATTACACTATCCAGCCATCAGCCAATTGTATCTGTCCTCCTACTCCTAAAAATGACTTCTAGATATCCCACAGTTTTATGTTTTGTTTAAGAATTTAAAAAGTAGATTTATTGTTTTGTCTGAGCTCAGTGACAAAGTCTGTCCCGTGTCTCAGAAAGCTAAAATATATATTTTTGACCTTATTTAGCTATCCCTTGCTTTCCCTTATCTATCCCCTGCTTTTAGAAACTCAGTTCTCTGCCAGGTAAATATTTTATGACTGTACTTCCTTATCAGGGAGGGGCCTATATTGTCAGACTGGGTGCCGACTGGAGAGGAACTGTCAGATGGATAGCTGAATATTAACTCTTTCAGGCAGAGAAAAAAGGAATATCATATGTATTTGTTTGCCACTGTACATATACATGTCTATCTCATCATGTCACTTAAAGTGAACCAGAGACAAAGCGCCCTCATGTATTTACCATATATATTAGTGGGATCATTAGAGAAAACACCTACCCCGCTCTCTGTTTCATCTTTCACTGCTCAGCTTGCTTGTTACCAGCCCTAATAAAATCCCAGACTGAACATTCAGTCTGGCTTTGCTCAGGAATCATTATAGTTGAGTCTGTCTTCTCTGATGTCTTTTCAAGCCCAAGCCTGCCCCCTTCTGGCTCTGCTTTCCTGTTTTGTATACTCACAGCATCACAGAGAGCTGTGATCAGATGGGAGGAGCTGCTAATGTAAGGGTATATTGAAAAACGTTTTTTTTTTATCTATATTTGTTAGTCATAAGAGGTTTTTAGAAATGGTTATTTCATTTTGCACACAGCCCACTAAATAGTATGCTTTTCTGATGAACTGAGTATTGCGTGGAGTTTTAGTAAAAAAACACAAAAAATGGCACACCAGAGCGGCGAAAATACCAGGTATAGCGTTTATCTTGTAAAATCTACTGGGAGATATGTTTATTTTGTGCCAAAGCGTTCATCTCTGGTTTCCTTTAAGGTTCCCTTTAAAGGGGTTCTTTCGCGAAAAAAGTAGGCAGTTAAAAAATGTGACAGATGACAGGTTTTGGGCCAGTCCATCTTTTTAAGGGGGATTCTCAGGGCTTTCTTTGTTTTCAACAGCATTTCCTGAACAGCAGTTTAAGGGCTGGTGCACACCGAGCGGCTTTTTGGGCGTTTTCAGATCCGCTTGCGGCTGCGGATCTGCTTGGTCAATGTATCTCAATGGGGTGGTGCACACCAGAGCGGCAGGCGTTTTGCAGAAACGAAAAATGCCTGGGTGAGGCATTTTTTGGATTTCGGATGCGTTTCTGCCCCAATGTTAAGTATAGGAAAAACGCAAACCGCTCTGAAAAACGCCTGTTCAGAGCGGTTTTGCAGGCGTTTTTGTTACAGAAGCTGTTCAGTAACAGCTTTACTGTAACAATATATGAAATCTACTATACTGAAAACCGCAGCAGCAATCCGCAAAACGCTAGCAAAACGCCTCATAAAAATAAAAAAAAGCGTTTAAAAATCTGCTAGCGTTTTGCGGATCTGCTAGCGGGTTTTGGTGTGCACCAGCCCTAACTGCCAAAATAGCAAGATACCAGCCGGCCTCCCTAATCACTTGCACACTATTATGTCAGTTAGATTTTGCAACTGTTGTTCAGGAAATGCTGTTGAAAACAAAGAAAGCCCTGAGATTCCCCCTTAAAGGGAAGGTTCAGGGAGGGTGGGTAAAAAATAAAAATCAATTTCCACTTACCTGGGGCTTCCTCCAGCCCGTGGCAGGCAGGAGGTGCCCTCGCCGCCGCTCCGCAGGCTCCCGGTGGTCTCCGGTGGCCGACCCGACCTGGCCAGGCCGGCTGCCAGGTCGGGCTCTTCTGTGCTCCAAGGCCCGGAACTTCTGCGTCCCACGCCGGCGCTCTGACGTCATCGGACGTCCTCCGGGCTCTACTGCGCAGGCGCATTCTTATTTTTTACCCACCCTCCCTGAACCTTCCCTTTAAAAAGATGGACTGGCCCAAAACCTGTCATCTGTCACATTTTTTAACTGCCTACTTTTTTCGCGAAAGAACCCCTTTAACAAGTAAAACATGTATTAAAAATAAGGCAAGATAATTCATGAACATTTTTGGGAATCAACCCCCTAGATGTTGATGCAATGCCCCACAAAGCCTTATGAGTAGGGGCATGGCCTTGTCTGCCGATCTCTCTCTTGGCTTGTCTAGCATTAGTGCCTTTCAAGTGGCCTATTGATCTGAGGAGGACAACCCATCATATGACTGCAGCCTAAGCGTTAATAATATGTATTTGCTGATATTATTATAAATTACTACTGCAATTGCTTGGGTTGGGGTTTTATTGGATGGAGGAGGGGGAGCAGGAATGCACCGGCGTACCTACCGGGGATGCGACCCCCTCAGCCGCAGGAGGGCCCGTGGCTGCTCTGGGGCCCGCTCACTGTGCGTGGGGGGAGCGCTGCTCTGGACCCCCCAGCAAAGTGCTCAACTGGCCGCAGCGTCTAATAGACGCTGCGCCAGTTCATTCCCCGCAGCCCCGCTCCAGCAGCCTGCATAGTCTCCGGCAGGCAGAGCAGGGCTACGGCAAGATGGCCGCCGAAGAAGCCCTACACTGGAGACTATTTGTGTCTCTAGTACAGGGCTTCGGCAGCCATCTTGCCGTAGCCCTGCACTCTGCCTGTCAGCGCGGGAGATGTGCTGCAGGAGGACTCGGGGAGCTGCGAGCCAGATGCCGGGAGAGGAGAAGACTTCTGTCAGGTAAGTGAATTGGTTTTTTTTCACAGGTGCATTTTTTTTTTCTAGTGTCTGCTGCCTACATTGTGATTTCAGGTGTCTGCTGCCCACATTACGATTTTCTGGTCACTGCTGCCCTCATTGCGATTTTCTGGTCACTGCTGCCCAAATTGCGATTTTCTGGTGTCTGCTGCCCACATTACGATTTTCAGGTGTCTGCTGCCCATATTATGATTTTCTGGTGTCTGCTGCCCACATTACGATTTTCAGGTGCCTGCTGCCCACATTACGATTTTCAGGTGTCTGCTGCCCACATTATGATTTTCTGGTGTCTGCTGCCCACATTGCGATTTTCTGGTGTCTGCTGCCCACATTACGATTTTCTGGTCACTGCTGCCCACATTGCGATTTTCTGGTCACTGCTGCCCACATTGCGATTTTCAGGTGTCTGCTGCCCACATTACGATTTTCAGGTGTTTGCTGCCCACATTACGATTTTCAGGCGTCTGCTGCCCACATTACGATTTTCAGGTGTCTGCTGCCCACATTGCGATTTTCAGGTGTCTGCTGCCCACATTACGATTTTCTGGCCCACATTACGATTTTCTGGTGAACACTGCCCACGTTACGATTGTCTGGTGAATGCTGTCCATGTTACAATTTTCTGGTGAACGCTGCCCACATTACGATTTTCTGGTGAACTCTGCCCACATTACGATTTTCTGTCCCACATTATGATATTCTGGTGAACGCTGCCCACATTACGATTGTCTGGTGAATGCTGTCCACGTTACAATTTTCTGGTGACTGCTGCTCACGTTACGATTTTCTGGTGACTGGTGCCCACATTACGATTTTCTGGCGAACTCTGCCCACATTACGATTTTCTAAAGGCCCACATTACGATTTTCTGGTGAACTCTGCCCACATTACGATTTTCTGGCCCACATTACGATTGTCTGGTAAAATGCTGCCCACTTTACAATTAATTTACAGTGAAACGCTACCCCATTACGATTATTTGGCACCTATGGGGGGGCCCCATCCAAATATTCGCAGGGGGGCCCAGTGATTTCTAGTTACGCCCCTGCAGGAATGCATTACAAATCAAAACAAAAGATGCTTTGTGAAAGTATGAAATTATTTAGTAAAAAAGAAAGAAGTAATTGGAACTGGATGATGACTTGGCAGCTCGGGAGCTGCAGGTGCAAAAGACAAATATGCCACCAGTAGATATATGTATCAGGGTAAAAAAGGAAGTAGAGTTTCTAGGCACCAGATGAATTTGCAAGTCACCTTTAATAAGCTCCCGACACCTTCAAATAATACATGCAATAAATCTTGGCCTTACAGCAGTTTCGCAGGATAAACCTGCTGCCTCTGAAGAAGCAGGTTTATCCTGCGAAACAGCTGTAAGGCCAAAAAAATTTTTTTACTAAACACGTCACTGCTATCAATCTGAGCACAGATGTCCAATCCGAGCACCAGCGTGGAAGCAAACCAAGGTATGCCTGCGATTGAGACGACCTCTGTGAGTACCGCTGTGCAAGCTGGACGAAGTGACTGGCAGACCTTCTTAACTGATACTGCAAAGGGCACTGCATTCAGCAAAGCCCTATGTGCGTGTAAAGGTATCTGCTGCCTCTTAAGAAGCAGGTTTATCCTGCGAAACGGCTGTAAGGTCAAGATTTATTGCATGTATTATTTGAAGGTGTCGGGAGCTTATAAAAGGTGACTTGCAAATTCATCTGGTGCCTGGAAACTCTACTTCCTTTTTTATCTTGAAAGTATGAAATACAGTAGTTCTACAGAATGAATTATAATATAAAAAAAATTATGTGAACTTGTATCATTACATGGCTGATTTACTGTATTTTAATCTGATTTTAATTCTGACAGTTTAGAAGTTGAAGTCTCACAATTTTGCAGCCATGCATTCATGCAGCTATGAAAGCGTGTAGTATAGGAAGCAGTTGGTACTCCTGATTAGGACAAATGCAGGTCAATATTAGCCGTATCCAATAATAGACAATCAATTATTGTACATAGCAATCAGCTCTGACGGTAGTTAAAAAAAAAGTTCTATTATTGTTTACAATTGGAATCTTACTGCAGCATCTTGTTAAGGTTATACCCTATAGGCGTTTCTCCATACACTAGCCCTGTACCATGCATAACACTGTAAGCAGACACCTCATGCATCATACCTCATTGGCTGCTAGGTCAGAGCTCATAGCATGAATGGTCTGAACCCATTTTCAGTGAGAAATCAATACTAAAACTTACAACATTTCTGGAAAAGAACTGTGAGCAATAGGCTACAGCTGGGTCACATTGCTCCAAGTTGGCTGTTTAGATATCTGATGATTTACCAGCCCTCCTGTAAATGTTTAGATTGGATTTCAGTTATTTGTCTATATGCAGCTTTAAAGAGACTCCGTAACAAGAATTGCATCCTGTTTTCTATCATCCTACAAGTTCCAAAAGCTATTCTAATGTGTTCTGGCTTACTGCAGCACGTTCTACTATCACAGTCTCTGTAATAAATCAATGTATCTTTCCCCTGTCAGACTTGTCGGCCTGTGTCTGGAAGGCTGCCAAGTTCTTCAGTGTTGTGGTTCTGATATGAACTCCCCCTTCCAGGCCACTCTATGCACACTGCCTGTGTGTTATTTAGATTAGAGCAGCTTCTCTCTTCTCTCTTATCTTTTACAAGCTGGATAAATCGTCCTCTGAGCTGGCTGGGCTTTCACATACTGAGGAATTACAGACAAGGGCAAAGCTGTTTGCAGGAAGAAAAGAGCAGCCTGAAACTTCAGTGCATGAGATTCTGCAGGGGGAAAGAAACACACAAATGATCTCTTGAGATTCAAAAGGAAGGGTGTATACAGCCTGCTTGTGTATGGATGTATTTTCTATGTGTGGACATACTGTACATCAACCTACTTCCTGTTTTGGTGGCCATTTTGTTTGTTTATAAACAAACTTTTTAAAACTGTTTTTAACCACTTTTAATGCGGCGGGGAGCGGCGAAATTGTGACAGAGGGTAATAGGAGATGTCCCCTAACGCACTGGTATGTTTACTTTTGTGCGATTTTAACAATACAGATTCTCTTTAACTGTTCATGTGACAATCCAAGTTATTCCACACTAGTAGACCCAGCCCATTTAAAAACGGGCTCTAGGTCTACGGCCGCCGCCAGTGCGCATGCACGCTGCGCCCGCACCCGCCCACCTCACTCTCCCGCACCCGCCCACCTCGCTCGCTTGTCCAGCTCCCTGGTCCCAGCTGTCAGTTACTGCGCACATGCGCAGTAACAAAAATCCTGGGACACGGACAAAACTGCTGGACGCAGCGACACTTAGCTTTTATTAGGTAGGATGGATCAAAAAACTGTTTCTTACATCCCTTAAGTCTATATATTTGTGTCATATTAAATGTGGAAAAATAATCTAACGTTAGATTAAACCAGGGCAGTTTTTAGGCCAAATTGCACCCAGTGCCTGCAGTATAGGTTAGCGAGGTCTAGTTGCCCCCAGTATAGGTAGCCAGCTATAGATCCCCCCAGTATAAGTAGCCAGGCATAGGACCCCCCAATATAGGTAGCCAGAATAGTTGCCCCAGTATAGGTTAGCCAGGTAGGTGCCTCCAGTATAGTTGCCCCAGTATAGGTTAGATAAGTAGGTGCCCCCAGTATAGGTTAGATAGATAGGTGCCCCCAGTATAGGTGCCTCTAGTATAGGTAGCCAGTATAGTTGCCCAAGTATAGGTTAGATAGGTAGTTGCCTCCAGTATAGGTTAGATAGGTAGGTGCCCCAGTATAGTTGCCCCAGTATAAGTTATACAGGTAGGTGCCCCCAGTATACGTTAGCCAGGTAGTTGCCTCCAGTATAGTTGCCCCAGTAGCGGTTAGATAGGTAGGTGCCCCAGTATAGGTTAGCCAGGTAGGTGCCTTCAGTGTAGGTAGCCAGTATAGTTGCCCCAGTATAGGCTAGATAGGTGGATGTCCCCAGTATAGGTTAGATAGATAGGTGCCCCCAGTATAGGTTAGTTAGGTAGGTGTTTCCAGTATAGTTGCCCCAGTATAGG